>NC_073691.1:209203304-209341821 GCF_029784155.1 Uranotaenia lowii | reverse complement strand
TAATCCCTTGAATTTATTCGATAATCCGTGTAGAAAATCCGTAGGAAATGCTGAAAATCCGTACATTTCGAGCATCGATCCGTAGCTCCGTAGAAATCCTAAAAATCCGTAGAACTACGGAGAAATCCGTAGATCTGGCAAGACTGACTCTACTAGTGTACTTCAATGCAAACTTACTCTCGCCCAACCTGGACACGACCAAATATGTCATTTTCCGATACTACTTACCGCAGCCCGAATCTCACAACCAGCTCCAAGTTGAGCCATTGAACGAGACAAATAATACAAGTATCTAGGGCTTATATTTGATGAACTGGTAAGATGGAACAAGGATATAGATCGTTTTCGGAAAAAATAAAAACTCATACACAGCATGATAACGAAAATGTCAGATTGGTACCCACCAATCATCTGACATAAAGGGTGATACGGTCAAAATTTGGTCAATATCAACTTGACGTATTTCTTTCAATTTTGCATTTAAAAACCCTGAACACCCCTCATTTTGAAGGTGTGTGTGTGTGTGTTTAGAATGTTGCTCCTATTTTGATTTTGGAATTCCCTCTTCAGTTTGTCAAATTGCCGTTCAAGGAAGAAGAGCAGCGTATTAAAATTTTGCTCGCGCATCTCGAAAATCCGAGCTACTCGCACGCAAAGCTGGCAAAATCGCTAAAAGTTGCCAAATCAACCGTTACAAATGTAATTAAAGTGTTTGGGGAACGTTTGTCGACAGCCAGGAAGTCTGGATCGGGGGGAAAAAGAAAACCGGAAGCCGCTGAGACAACAAAGAGAGTTGCCATTAGTTTCAAGCGAAACCCTAACCTCTCTCTCCGAGATGCCGCAAATAAGCTGGGTGTATCGTCTACAACCGTGCATCGAGCCGAAAAACGAGCCGAACTATTGACTTACAAGAAGGTAGTGACTCCAAATCGCGACGATAAAGAAAATACGACGGCCAAAGCGCTATCCCGGAGGCTGTACACGACGATGCTGACGAAGTTTTACTGCGTGGTAATGGACGACGAAACCTACGTCAAAGCCGACTACAAGCAGCTTCCGGGACAGGAGTTTTTTACGGCAAAAAGGAAGGGGAAAGGTAGCAGATATTTTCAAGCACATAAAACTATCAAAGTTCGCGAAGAAATATCTGGTTTGGCAAGCCATCTGTAGCTGTGGCTTGAAAAGCAGCATTTTCATAGCTTCCGGGACTGTCAACCAAGAAATTTACGTGAAAGAGTGTTTGAATAAACGTCTGCTGCCTTTCCCGAAGAAACATGGTTGTTACGTACTGTTTTGACCGGATTTGGCATCTTGCCATTACGGTAAAAAGGCGATGGAGTGGTACGCCGCCAACAACGTGCAGGTGATTCCCAACGACAAGAACCCTTCCAACACGTCAGAGCTCCGCCCAATTGAGAAATACTGGGCTGTTGTCAAGCGGAGCCTAAAGAAGACCAAAAAAACTGCTAAGGACGAGCAGCAGTTCAAGGCAAACTGGCTTTCTGCGACGAAGAAGGTGGACAAGGTGGCTGTACAAAATCTGATGGCAGGGGTTAAGCGTATGGCCCGGCAATTCGGATTTGGAAAAGCGGAAGCCTAACTGAATATTTTTCCTGAATTTTATACTAATTAAACTTGAATAGGAAATTTTATTTCATTTTTTAAATAATCGATTTCACCGATTTACACGCTTTTTTCCTTGACCAAATTTTGACCGTATCACCCTTTATCTATACCATGCATTTGTGCAATCTAAGTTCCAATACATGGTCTTCGTTTGGGAAGCTGCGAGAAAACGGGGCATAAATAAGACCTCTCCAGACTTTGCAAGACCGTTGTCTCAAAGACCTGCAACGGTTGTACAAAAAAATCCGACTTTTTTCAACCTTTTTGAAGAAGCCTACACGCAAAATAATATAGAAATTAATTTTACGACATTTTCCACGTAAACTATGCTTTTGGTGCATCACGTCGGTTTTACGTGTGTCTTGTAGTAATTTCTTCACTTCTACGTAACAAGCTCATGAATTTCACGTAAAGTCTAAGTGAAAGCATCTGGTGGTAGATTCTTGTTAGAAAAAGGAATTGTCATTAGTCAGCTGACTTTTTATGACATGAGTGAAAGCTTCTGAGGGCGTTGTATCTGTTTTTTGCAAACTTTTTGGTAATTCCGTATACCTGGAGTGAATTCGATGGTCGATGATGTAAGTATTGAGATTTTGAAATAACGTTAAATAATAATACAATTAACAACATTCCTTGGTGGCACTTTCTGGATTGAATGGAGGTAATTAAATTATTTTTCATATAGATATTATATTTTTTAATATTAATGTTTTCTAATTGACGTTTTACAGAATTTTCTAGCAAGATCTCCCAAATCAATACTGAACACTTTTGATGTATCATTAATCATGACATAGCGTTGAAGTAATTAAAAATTGTGAGTGATTTTCTCAAAGCACAAAATCGTATAAGGGCGCGTAGCCACAGTGGCGTAGCATCTACGTGGAAATCCATTGGATAAAAATAATATAGTTTTTCAAGTAGACACGACATGCAGATTATTTTGCGTGTAAGCGTCAATTCGAAATTTGAACTTTATGCATCTCTAGGAGCATGTCTACATTTTATCCCCTTTTGACGATTTTCAATGAAATATTTTTTGTGAATAACATTCCTTAAATTAATTGATGCAGAGCAACGCTTCATATTGCTCAAATCCAACAAAATTTTATTCAAAATTTTATGAACACCGTGAGGAACAAAAATTTGGTATGTGATGGTAATGCTTCTAGACAAATTCTACCCGCTCATTTTCACCATCTTTCATTTCTTCTAACCTTCTATCCATCTATATAAAAAAAATTTTCATAATCTTTAGATGTCCCTACTAAAAAGGACATCACTTTTCACCGCTAGGCCGATAAATCAAAGTTTATTCAAAATGTTCAAAGTTTTTTATTCAGAAAATGAGGATTTTTCCAAATACCTCGAGAAACCATCTCAGAATGAGCTGTCATCTTGTTATTGTAACATTCTTATAAACAAAACTCACATATTTAATATGCGATTTAATTTTATTTTAATCGCTGCTTTGAAGTAATTTAACACAAATTATGTAGCTTTTTGTCTTATTTTCCCCTTGGAACTCGAGCAACACCAATCATGGGCCATTTGGAAACGTCTATCATCTGATTTCCCGGTAGTCTGAGATCCATTGTGTTGCTCGGATATCCTTGAAAAACATTAAGAATCACTCCGTTCTCCAAGATGCATTAGTAAAACGCAGCAATGGAAACAGCGCTGCTTATTTAATAAAGCAAACTGAATTTTCTACCATGTTCATCTATAATTAAAAAAAAAATGAATGAGTTAAATAATGATTGTTTTTTTTATAATTTTGGAATTCTAAATTTCTAATCAAACACTAACCTTTTACCACTTTTACCACTTCAAGTAAAGAACTTCCAGTTTGTTTACATGAAAAACTCAGATATTTTGTTTCTTTTTTTTCGAGCCGTTTTTCCTTTTTTTCAGCCACTATTTGACACTCTTTTGGTTCTCTTCAGATTATTTCTGACTAATTCAAGAGATCTTATTCAGGAGGCTTAGGAATGGCTTTAAAGTGGTCTAAAAAAACCCATATATCAACGGGGAATAAAAATAAATAATCTGGGAACGTGGTACGGGTTTAGAATAAGGTTGTATAGTAGCTGTGCAGCTATCCAAGAGAAAGTTTATATGAATGTCTTGAAAAAAAAGGCTTCAGAACCATCAACTCTTGCTCAATTCTTCTAAAAAGCCTTTCCTTTTTCTTTGAAAACCATCAATTGTTGCTTGAGGTAATCAAGGCTGCTGCTACGATTGTTTGTTTATGATTTGGTCACCGTTAAAAACACGGATTGGTTGATGGCCGTAGGAACGGGGGGTGTTTTGGGGGTTAAACCCCTCCCATGAGGGTCCAAAAATGTCAAGCAAAATGTTCTTCTCTAAAATTCTTTAAATTTATTATAAAATTTCGATGAAAGACTCAAGTTAATCAAGAGTAACTATCACGACTCAGAACCCTTAGACAACCAAAACCTTGAAATCTTATTCTACGATAGATTTTCAAAAATTTTCTCACTTGTTGATAGAATCTTAAAGACTGTACTCGAAATCCGCTATCAAAAGTTATTCACATAATAACTTATTGCATGAAATTTGGGTACAGTCTTTAGTCTCCAATATCGAATTTTCAATAAGATTAGACTCATTAAGATTGCCTGATTGCCTGGATTTTGCCCGAAAGTTTTTACTTATTTGCAAACACAAAGAAAAATTTAAATTGCGTGATAACAATGTTGTATTTTGCATCCAAAACAAATTTTAACAAAGTTTATCCAAATAAACTGGCTGATGTGTTTCGATGAAAACAAACTACTTTTCGAGTTTTTTCTTCTTGATTTCAATTGAGGAATTCCTAATTTTTTTCCGGATATTGCCCAGATTTTGAGTTGTAAACTTTGAAACCGTGTGCCCGGATTTTGCAAGGTTTTAAGATAAAATAGCCCAAATTTTCCCTGCCGGGATAAGTGCGGATAAATATCTTGTGAGCTAAAATTTGAATAATTTCCGCTGCTCTGGTACCATTTTTTTCATAAACCGGACTGTGGAATCTGAATCCAGTTTAAAGTTCTTGATTTCCAGTTGAAATGTTCGAAATTCATCATTCCGGAATATTAAAAAAAATATTTGAAATAACAAACCATTTTCAAAATTTGGATTTGAAATTTTTACTCTTAATTCTTTTGCCGAAAACTTTTAAAATTTCATAATGGTGATCCAGAAATGAAATAATAGCGTTACATCATATGGAATTTTCAGTCCGGATAGGAATTCATAATTTGTATTCAAGTTAAAAAGGCAGAATTCAGATTCATAATTAAAATTCTAAATTTCCAAAAAAAAAACACAACAGGTAAAAACCACTGTTATAAAATAAGACCTAAACCCATTTTCTTAATTGCGTTCCTTGAAAACTCTAAGTTTCAGTTTTTCACAGGATTTCAATAATGAAGTAAAATATTAATGATAATTTAATATTGATAAATAAAATACCTTGTACTTCATCTTGGGGCTCAAGAAATATATTTTATTTGTTTGTTGTTTAACATCATTTGTATTGAAGATACTTTAAAAAAAATTAAACTAAAATCTGAATGTATCGAGTTTACAAAAGTTTAAAATAAATCAGTTTTGAAGCCCAAATAAGTTTCTTTTTCAAATAAAGCCTTCAAGATTCCTCATTCAGTAATGATATGAAATGAATAACTGTTAATATATAAGAACTTAACCCGAATTATGAGATACTTTTAGTATCACTTTTTTTTTAAATTTGCAAGCAAAAATGTCCTAGGAAAAAATTTGTCACCAAAACCCCCCCTATGAGGCAGTTCTTCCTACGGCCCTGGTTGAGGGAGTGCAGATTTTCAAGGCTGCTGCTACGAAAAATTTGTGTCTGAATCGTCCATCGGTAAAAAGAAGGATTGGCTTAGGGAGCGCAGTTTTTTAAGGCTGCTGCTACGATTGTTTGTTCATGCTTCGGCACTGATAAACAAAGACAGAGTGACAGGAAAAGCACAGATTGTTTTTGGATTGTTCCAGCTCTAGTAGATAAACAAAAACAGAGTGGCTGGAAAAGTACAGCCTGAGATTAAGGCTATTGCTAAGAGCGGCAGAAAAGCAAAGATTGGATGTTGCTAAGAATGTTTTTTGGATTGTTCCAGCTCTGGTTAACAAAGACAGAGTGGCTGGAAAAGTACAGTTTCACGCTAAGAAAATTGTACATACTGTTTATGTAAAAAGTACATACTTTGAAGCTCGACAACTTTTACGTAGAAGTGAGTTTCAGAAATTACATACTTTGTCAGTTCTTTGTGTTCTACAAAACCCTCTCTGTAGGAAGAACTGCAATTTCAGTAAATTTGTAGTTCATGGCGTTTTGCATCTCACTCGCACCACCAAGAGTCAGTCTATGATTTGCATCCCACTTGTGCGCACATAACAACTTTTGCAAAACTGCCCGGTGAGTCTTTGCGAAAACATCGAAAATTGTTCGCTTCTTCGGTAAGTTTAGAAACATTTACAACTGCTGTATGTTTTTTTATAATTCTTTTCCATAATTTAAGGATAGTGGTTGGTTTCCTCTGGATCCAGAAGCGACATGAAACCGGACGATTCCACAATCTGATTTCAATAGTCCCAGCCGCAGTGAAGCGAACCAAAAAGGGTATGTACTTTTAATTATTTATTTTTTAACAATGTTGCTAACTGTTTTTTTGCTTCTACAGGATTTCTAACTTCTCCGGCCAGTCGGCTACTGAATCCCATAGAAATCCAGTCCCAAATTCTTGCCTAATGAATGACACCAGCTCAAGCAACTGTCCCGAAGTGGCCAATCAGCGTGTCTTCCAGTTTATCCACCATAGTATGGCCAATTCAACAGGATCCCCAGCGAAAAACTGTTCAATGAACCAACGAAGACAGTTTGCCAAAACAAACAGCTGGCCCGGAAATGATGGAGGTTATATCCAATCGAAAAAAAATTACTAGGTCCATAGAGCTTTAAAATTGTAATTGATAGACAATAAATAAGCATACTCAAAAAGAAATTGAATTTATTTTTGAAAGAAAATATCCCTGCTTCTTAATTCCAAATTAGAATTTTGATTTTTTCCTATTTTATGTGATTTTAACATACTTTTCAGTTCACAGAGCTCTACGTTCTTTTGCGTACTTTCTACATACTGGTATGTACCAGCCTATATTACATAATTTTCCGTTCCACCATTTTTACATACTGGTGGCTTCCTGCACTTACGGGTTGTTTTGACTTCTTTTTACATACTTTTGTGTAAGATTTTCTAAGGGTGTTGGAATAGCTGCTGATAAAAATAAGATGTAGAATTGAGATGAATGATATTTGGGAAAATAAACAACGGTTCCTACTAAGGATGGAATGTAAAATTAAGATGAAATTTATTTGTTAAATTTCAATATTGTTTTAGGGACAAATGAAAATTTCAGTTTTCCGATCGTTTGATGTCCCGTCCGTTCCGCCCACTAAACCCCATAATAGAGTTAAGCTGTCTAACGTGAAGTTATTCATATCATTGATCATAATTTAAACTTACTACACCAACAATACAAAAGAAATTATCACGGTTACTTATCTTTGTGCAGCAAACCAGTGATCTTCCAGGTCACAGTAAGCCGTCTTTTAGACGACATTTAGAAAAACGCATGCACAGAAAAGGAAAACAACTGTTTCTAAGCCATCACAAATTTTGATTTCAAGAAAGTTATTATTTGAACAAACAAATTTCCACACATACTGTTTCTATATTTGAGCCACTTGAACCCTTGACTTCCATTGTGAGCGGTGAAATATACTGCCGCTTAATCATCGTACGTACAAACTTCCATTATAAAATAGAACCTTCTTCAGAAGACCATTGCACCAGCTCCCACACAAATGTTTTTTTTCCGTTTCATAGAAAATGCTTTCAAGAATTGCGTTAGAGTTCCTTCTCTAGGCTCCTTTTTTTCCTCTCTATCAGCGGGTCAATTTATAACAGTTTTCCAAGAGTCAAAATTTTGATTTTCAGCACCATTTTTGATGAACTCCAGGGAAGTACACTTTCGAAATCGATGGAAACATTTCATTATTGAGTAATTTTCTTTTTGGCCAAACTTTTCTTAGAAAACAGCGACAGATTTGGGGACAAGTCACTAGCGAAAATGGCTCATTAAAAAGCTCACCCACGCTGGGGGAATAACTCGTTTCACTCATATAAATATCACTATCATAAAATGTATTGGTCGCCGATGTTGTTATCTTCCCTAAGCCCCCCAACCAAAGAAACGCGCCCGGAAAAAAACTTTAAAAAAAAATTACGGATCTCGAAAAAAACGCGTGCGCTGCTCGAAAGTCATCGCCTACTCCTCCGGGACAAACGAAAATTGCTAAATATGCAGAAAATAAATATGTAGAAAAAAAAAGGACTTCGTAAACGTAGTACTTCTTTTCAATATTCTGTGATTTACTTGGTTCACTAGCTTGCTCGGTTAAATTAACATGGGAAAACATAAAATTAGCAACTGTACGATTTATTAACTACTATTCAAACACCAAGAAATATTGAACATGCCATGCACTTTTTTGTTCCATTGTGCAGTTTTTGTTTGTTCCAATGTGCTTTCATTTGGCTGCAAGTTTAAGTACGATGTTGATGATGTTTCCTTCAGTAGCTGCTCTTGGTGCCGGTAGCAATGGTGGATTTACTATTTTTCTCGGAAGCCACCTTTCATTAAGTCTCCTCGTAAGATCTGAACGACTACTTGTTACTGTGGAGAGGGGGTGGGTGACTGCATTAGCCGAGATTTTACGTCCTCTTGTGTTTGCGAGAGCTACTTAAACCAATTTGCAGCTTTCTACGTAGGACTTCGAAAAGGGGCTTGGTCTCATAAAAGGCAATTTTCGTTACTGCACTTTACGTAGGGACCAACTGAAAGAAAACTAACTTTGGCTTAAGGGTAATATGAATTTTGATTTGAAATGAACATAGTAGGCTTTTTTTCTTAATTTCTCAAATAAATTTTGACTTTGATAGCTCAATCCGGCATTTAAGATAGATGCTTCGTATTTATAGTGTTTTCGTTTATTAGCAGTGGCAACCTAGTTATCCACGAGTTTTGCCCTAACTGCTGTCATTGGGTTCGTTTATTAATTCAGAAGTCCACCAGTTTTGCCCGAGGTTTGAACCTCAAGCTGGCGGTTGCAACCCGTAGAAGTTGTCAGTGTTGGGGGTAATCATAAGGGCAGCGGTGTCATATATACAGATTTTTCTGTATTATACAGATTTTTCAACGTCAATACAGATAAGATACAGATACAGATTTTTATACAGATTTTTAAACATTGATACAGATTTATACAGATTTTTTAGAAAATAAAAATCAATTTTGGATTAATTGATTTCCATCACAGGCTTCTTCGATTCTCTTGATTTTTGCTCTGTTTTTCCCATCTCTTTGTCAATCGCCTGGGAGAAATATGCTTACTCACACTTTAAACGATCAAGCAGCCCACATTTTGTTGGAGAGCATTTCAATCACGCAGTCACCCAATCTCATTCTCGCTAAGAGAAATGTTCATTAGCTTCTCAGTAACTGGCTGAGGAATCAACGATCGCAATTCATTTCACTGATTACACGTAGCATTGATTTAGTGTTTTCAGAGTCACATACCAACAGTGCTCTGTCAGTAGAAGAGCGATCATTCGTTAGAAAAAAAAATTCTCCCCGCTCTCTCAGCAGCAGAGGATGCAATGCTCATTATAAATAGACTCACAATTATTCGGAGCGAAAAAGTTCACTGTCTCCTTTTGATCAAGATGAGCAAAATGAAGCCTGTTTCCATGGGCTAACTGAGTTAAATCTGTTTAAACCTTTATCTTTCCAACTGCAAAATACCGCAAATGATTGCAACAGCACAAATAATTTATCAAAACCTTTAACTTGTTCAAGTAAGCTTTTGTGACGACTAAAACCATGTACTTATCATTTATTATAGGTTAGAAGGAGCTTTAATAGTCTCTTTTTCTCAACAGCATAACTTTATTGTATTAATGACGAATGATAGCCCCCCATACGGAGTACACAAATTTTGATAATAAAATTAGTATAAAATCTCTTCTCCTTGAGTTTGATATCTATAAAGTAGGGTGGTATTTAAGATTATCCTTTTAAGAGAGTTATAAAAAGAAAAAAGATTGAGAATCATATAGAAAATTCTTATTTCAGATTCAATAAGGTTTGCATCGTCAGTTTTTTAATTCAAAACTCTTTAGACACATTCCACCGTGACGTGAAATCGCTTTTCCGGACTTTTCTGCACTGTTATCATTTTAGAAGTCAACCAACTTACTTGAAAATGAAAAAAATTGTAGCAAACGGTCGCAAATTGAATTTCCTTCAAAATGAATATAATTTGGTCATTTTAAAATTTAAGTTGTTTTTGTTGTGATTGATTACTTTTGTGACGTGAATTCACGCTAGAATTAACCATTTCGGACTTTAGTACATACATCTTTGATTTCCTGTTCTCTCTGTGGAAATAGAATATTGGTGTCTTCAAATGAGTTGTAAAGAAAACAATTACCCACAATTTGATGTACGGAGCTTCTCGATTGAACAACAACGAACGAAGTTATGCTGATTTGAAGTTGTGACGTGAATTCACTCAGTTCAAACAGAACAGGGTAGTTGACTGAATTCACGTCACGAAATATAAAGTTATACTGTGGTTATGCTGAACCATTCTTTGGAGCCTTAAAATTTTATGTACACTTTCAAAAAAGATATTTTGTTGTTCCGACTTTTACAATCATAAATTTTCAGTATCTGCACCTAACTTTGTCCTTATTTTTAATTTGCACTTGAATAGCAACATATTGAGGGATCATATGTTAAAATAACTCCTGTCTTCATTTAAAGATTCACCAAAAAAAAATTTATTTATTTTTTCAATCTTTTTGTATTTTTATTTCAAAATAATAAACTTATTGAAAAAATCAACTTAATTATGCTCGATTTAAAAAATCCGACCATCTGGAGGGTAAAAACAGCTTTCAAAGCACATTTTTGATATTAAATTTAACAAAAAATCAAATTTTGTGACGTGAATTCACTCATTCGCGCTGTTGTAACTCGGTTAGATTCCAACCGATTTCTATAAATTTTGGAGTTTTAGAATTGTCTTATCATTTTCAAAGAAATTCTCATTTTTTTTATTTAAAAAAATGTCAGAGTTTTTTCGTAAAATTAAAAAGTTCTCTTTTTTGTGACGTGAATTTACTCAAATGCGACTGTTTTTGTTCGCTTTTCTAACCAACTACAATGGATATAAACAATTTTTTTTCTTCTACAAAATGAAGCTGTGTTTTTTGGCTTCTGAACATACTAAAAATATTTCCAAAAGAAATCATCCATATATTAAAATAAATGATTTTGTAAAAGTTGTCAAAAACACCACTTTTTCCAACAAAAAATCTGATTTTCAAAATCATCTAAAACATATGTAAAAAAATTTTTTTCTCTTTTTTCCGTCGGTTTTGTGTGATTGAATTATCAAAATTATAGACAATTTTGAGATTTTTTGATACGCGAACAGATAAAAATCACTTTTGAGCGGTACAAGCGCGTGGAATGTGTCTTTAACTAAATGAAGTAGGAAAACACTTTAGAATTTTAAAACAAATTCATTTCTTATACGATATGTAGTAATTTTTTTTAGCCAGCCTACTTATTGAAACGAGTTTTAGTCCATAAATACAGGAAAAAATTCTCGAAATTTAATTTCGATATTTTATTACGATAACAAAAAGGATATGTCTTTATGGTCCATTCACTGATTTGAAATTAACTCATTAACAAAATTTTATCAACAGAACCTGAAATTAAACGTGTTACATCTCAACAATCACTGAAGTTAACATTACATATCATAATTTTATCTTAATGTGTCGAGTTTTATATTGCATAATATTGTAAAATTGTAATAGGTGTAAGTTTCTGAGACGAAACTTTTAGTAGTTAGTCCTAAATGTGCTAAGGATTTAAAAACTAGATTTACATTTTTTATCGATAACGCATGGCAGAAAATTTCAAGTAATATAAGAGTAATATAAGCTCTTATCTTAGATATAAATACTTAAAATACGTGAATAATGCATTCAATAAATTTATGCGCTGGCAAAACTACATGACAAAGATATAAACAAAATTGTTCCAATTCAGTCATCGAATTTCTCGAGGACCACGAGTAATTTTGACTTCGGAGGAAAAAGTGAGAAAAGTTTCAGTTTTGTCATTTTTATTTCAATTCAACAAAAAATTGATATTTTGACCTGAATTAAATGAACAATATAAATCTTTCATATTTCTTGAGGCATCAGTCAGAACGTTTTGTAGACTTCGGCAAGGTTGGGAAATAAGTTTAAATCTTCAATATCAAATTCACAAAGACATTGTGAATGATGCCAGATTTATTATTTAGATGAAATTTAATTCTTTAAAGCGTTGTGTTTCTGATATTAATACATCTAAGCAAGATATATGAATGATTGATTGAATGAAAGAGAACAGAAAGGTTTAAAATCTGTTGTACGTATTCATGTAGGTTTATTTTGGGTTTTAAAAGAAAATATTAAAATTTCTATCTACAATCTGATAGTTTTTAATTTAGGAACTCAAAATCTTGAAAAATCAATTAAGTATTAAAACATATAGGAACCAAAAATGACTTTCCCTTGTGTAATGTGAATTCGAAATTCAAGTTTCGTTTTTATTACCGATAACATATTTATATCCAGGTCAAGGTTTGACTTTTACACTAGAATAAAAATACTAGGTTATTGAATCATATTCAAATTTCTCAATAATAATTGTTTAATCACTTCAATTCATAACTTGAGTTCAATTTTCGTACTTAAATATACATTTTTGAATTTTAAGATTTTAGAAATGAGGTTGAGAAAATTTAGAAAACAGGAATGAAATTCTAAATTCAGAATAACATTCATAATTAATTGGTTAATTAAAAAGGTTGAATCTTTGAGCTAAATCTTAAGCATTTCGCCTTCCGATTTAGACAATTACAAAAATAGTTTAATAGTTTTATGTACTAAAATGAAAAGATGCTCAACAAAATGCTGCTCAAATGTGACAAATTTTTTAAATTTGGTCCTAAGGTTGTAAGGTTGCGGCCAACAAAATTGCATGTTTTCATCTGGTGTGAGTGAATTAGCCTTTAGTAATAATTTTCATATCTAACAAAAAAAACTAATATTTTCGTCACTTGAGAACCTAGCTGGTTGTTATTTAATATTTCTGTAAATATGAAAAGGATATTTCTTTTTTGGTGAAAAATTAATACTATAGGTAGTACGAAACAAGTCCTCATGAAAATTTGTTTAAAAAAATACGTACTTATGTAGAAAAATGGACTTCTCATTATGCCTCGGGTGCTCGTTATGCCCTCACCTCCCCTAATATATGGAAACGCGTTAAACGTGTTTGTGCATCGTACGTTTTTAGGGAAAATGTGATGCAAATGATGTCTATGTTTGGAAGAACGAATGTTTGCGAAGAAATTAAAGTTAATTGAAAAAATATTTTCTCAAAGATTTGAAATAAATAACATTGATCTTTAAAAAAAATCGCTAAAAATTTATAATTATTACGATATAACTTTTTTTACCTAGCAAATCTTTTTGTTATTATCTATAGAGTTCGATGATTAATTGACGAGTGATATTTTATATAAGTGCGGCCCGCCAAGAATATTTTGAAATAAAACTGGCCCGTTGGTTCAAAAGGTTGCTCGTCCCTGCTCTAGATTAAGTTCAATTAATGAAATAAATTGTCAATTTTTGAATAATGAATACGTTTAAACCATTAAAACTGTTTTCAAATTGCATATTAAACGATAAGCTTACATAGAAAACAATAATAGAAGGTTTTGGTCGTTAAAGTTCAAATACAGATAAATACAGATTTTTTTATGAGGCCGATACAGATTTTTTAAAAAACCATCTGACAACCCTGCATAAGGGTGAGTATATAACAACCATATATTTGCATCGTCCCGCCCGGGTGACGATTTCGTTTGTTTATTCAGAAAAAGTTTTGCCCCGCGCCAGTGGAGAAAGCGAAAACGTAGTAACGACTGCTGATAACGGAAAATCGTTTGTCAAAATCCAGTTCGTCCTCCCTCCAAGGCTAAAGAGCTCACAATCTAATTTATTATCTGTTTACAAATACCTCATAATTTGCTAGGTTTTCTCCAATGATAGCACACTCATCCGATGATTCCCACCTGTGTGTTTTTTCCCTGAACCTAGTATAAAGGTGTACAACCGAATGCGAATGTTGTGCGTTTGTTGTGTTCACGCATCGCATGTGAAAAGCCGTTAAAGTCAACAGTCGTCAGTCAGTCAGTTAAGCTCCCTTCTCTCTACGCCCTCTCGAAGTTTTCTTCTCCACTGTTACGGTATCCGACAAGAGGGAGAAAAATCATGTAACAGTTATCGCAAAATCTCTTACAAAACAAATACAATAAATATGATACCCTGTTTGGGTAGAGTGATTCAAATTTGTTGTTTTCTTTATTTCTACCGTGTTTTAGGGGAAAATTATCACTGAAAAAATTCAAAATATATTCATTTCAAAAAATAATCTTGAATTTATTGATCTTATTTTAGATTTTTTTTCAAAGATAAAAACTTTTTTCGATAGTCGAGTATTTTTTAGGTCACCGCATTCACCTAATCATTTTCGAGGGTCATGTTACGGTCTCATCCTAAATGACCGCACCCACAATTCAGGGACCTAGACAATCAAAAATGCATGAACCTGCGTTTTAAAATTCATGAACCACTCCGTTGTAGTTAAATGCAAATGTACCCACATCTACATTACCGCATTCACGATTTTCCCTAACCTAAAAACAACTAGCGGAAAAACATCAACAAAAAAGTCGGGTCGAAATCCTCCTGAACTTAGTAAAAGGTACACCATTTACTTAGCCGCAGATAAAATCTGTCTTCCAAAAAACGGGCCCAGGAGTTGGTGCGGGTTTGTTGTATATTTATCAATAAATTTTCAGTCAATAGTAGCTCCGCATTTTTTTTCTCTATTTTTTTCCGGTATCAGCCTAGAATCGAGATTTCATGGTGTGCAGTACGTGTTCTCAGTCGAATTGCTTTCGGGTAGGTCGGGTGTCCCGCGTGCGTGAGGCAAGCAACGGGGAATGATGTTATCGATGAAGAGCGCGCGATTCATACACACGACCCGGTATGTTTACCCCGAGTTTTTCCAGTCTAATTTTAACCACCGATAGGGACGGAACCGAAACGCGCGCAAAAAATTAATTTGCAACTTCGTTTTCTGATTTTTTTGTTTCGCGGTGATTTTCCAATACGGCATAAAATATGTGTAGAGTAGCATCATATTTTTATTTTTGGTTCTTCAATTTAGTGATATGAAGTCGAGGTTTAGCGGTTTTTCTTTCGAATGACAATTATTTGTAGAATCAAAACGATTCGAAAAGACGGAAGCTATCCTCCTCGTCCATTCAACAATCAAGCATGTTATTGAAAATGAAGCATCTGCCTGCAATGTGACATTAGTTTCCAGTCTTCAGTGTACATATACAGTTCCTGGAAGCGCAAACAGCAACGTGTTGAGTAAACAGTAGGTAGTTCCCTGGCCATCAGCCCCCGGCAGGGTTGTTGATACAGAAGCCAACACCAAAGTGGTTAATTTAGTATCGGAACACCATCGAGCAGAGACCGTTATCGCCGCGCCAGTAGGTAGTATCGAGAGAAGGATTTTAGACGATAGATAAGGACGTCTGCTGAACTTCAAACGCGAAACCAAACCCAACAAGCTCCAAGTGCAAGCAGAACCATAAGCCAAGAGAGAGAGAGATAGAAAGACAGGGAATAACAACAGCAAAGATAACAGCAAAGCCACACAGTTCGACCACTTCAACGACGATCGACGCGTCATCTGCAGTCATCGCCGATTGCTATCCGTTTTACTGCTTCAAACGGTCCAGGTTCGTAAGGTGGGGTCAGTAAAATTTTATAAGAAGAACCTTCTAACGAATTTCAATTCGACTGTCGACTCGACCTTCAATGCGACTTCGTAATCGACTTTTACCCGAGACAAATATCGATTTCCGACGCAACTTTCAACTAAACTTCCAACTCGACTGTTGACTCGAATCACATTCCAACGTTTGTTCCTTATGACTAAACTGTCGACCAGCCTTTCGGTCCAACTATCGAATGAAAATTCGACTTGATATTAGATTCGACTAACAATTCGATATTTTATTGAACTTTTGACTCGACATTCGAATCAATTTTCGACTTTATTTTTGCCTCGTCTTTCGACTCTTTTAACTTTACTTTTGAATTTTGACTTCCAACTTTACTAGTGAGTCGACTTTCTACTGTTTACTAGTATTAAGATTCGACGTGTGGATCGATTTTCTACTTGACCTTCGACTTGACTTTCGATTTTCATTTCTCAACTTGAGATTTATCTGGACGTTTGAACCGGCTTCTGACTTATTTTTCGAGTAGACTTTTTATTCGACTTCCAACTCAACTTTTGATTCGACTCTTACTTTGATTTTCGTCCCGACTGTAACTCGACTTCCGAATAGAATATAAACGCAACTCAACTCAACTCAACTTTGGACAGAACTTGCTCTTAACTCAGCGTTCAACTAGACTTTTGACTCTTCTTTCAACTCGACTTTTGTTTCGTTTTGTACCTTGAATTTCCATTGAACTTTTCAGTCGACCTTTTCCCCAACAAACATACCACAGACAGCGTACCAGAAATGATAACCTAAGTCGTTTGCAATAGTGTTGCGAATCGCAACTTCAACTGAATAATGAAAAGATCGTTTAAAATGTCACCTGAAGTCCGTTGAAATCGGATATGATAGAAAGTCCGCCATGTTTGTAAATTTTGAATGAATTTTGCCCCCGCGCGAGCTTCAAGTGAGAAAATCTTATGGGTATTGAGTTATATTGACCAATGAGAGAACTGGAAAATATTGTCACTCACTGACAACGATTTGATGGTTGTGAGAGCAAAATCTTGTGCTCACTTGCATTCTTCCGATGGGTACGAATAAGGTATCGGATAACGCCCAATTGGTGTAGTTTTCGTCACTTTAGAAAGAAATGAAATTTATGTATGTATATTGCCTTCATTTCGGTAGGTAAATGCTGTTTTTCGACTTTCATACAATCATTCTATAATGTTTATGGAACGAATATCAAAACTGCTACAAAATTGTTTGCTGGGCGATTATAAATTCTTATCGACTATCAACTCGACTTTCTAGCAAACTAGTAAGACTTTCGACTGGATTTTTCACTCGATTTTCAACTCGATTTCAGGCTTAACTTTTTATCTGACCTTTGACATGACCTTGAGGTCGACTTTCAGTAAATCTTCGACTTAATTTTCAACGCGAATTGCGGTTTGGATTTCAACTTAAATTAAATTTCGACTCAACGTCCGACTTGAATTTCAACTCGGCTTTCGACTCATCCAAAGACTCGCTTTTTGACTCGATTTTCATTTCGGCTTCCACTTCACTTTTGACTTGATGTTTTTCGGCTTTTAACTCGAATTTAAATCGACTTTTTACTCGACATTTGACCCGGATTTTGATCCTTTTTTCCAGACTGTTTTCTTTCAGATTTTCTACTTGAAAATTTACAATAACATCGAGTTAGTCCAGAACAGTTTTGAGTTGCAGTAAATTAGTTTTAAAATTGGTTTTAGCTGACTGAACATGCATTCTCTGAACTTTCCTAAATTCAAATAAGGTGTAATTTTTAATTGTTAGACCTTTTGTTTACATTTTGCTGCTTTATTTTTGTTCCAATAATTCGTAGACAATTTTCAGTTGGTTGTGGTCATTTTTTCTCTGAACTTCCGGCTGCAGAGTTTCATCACATTCGCTTAAAAAGCTTCTATTAAATCCTCTCATGATTAAATAAATTATTTAAAGGATTATAATATCAGCACAGTTAATCTTTTTTTTTCGTGTAAATTATGTTTGGACATACGGTTGCGTTCAAAAAAGAATGAAATCGCGTGAAGCTGAGCACTTATTCCCCACTTAAACAAGCTGCCATTGCACTCTCGGTTGACATTTTTCACGAATGAATGAAGTTACTATCAATTATCAACAATTTGTGTGATAAATTTTGATTTTGTGAAAGAAAAAACCAAGAAAATACTGATTAAGATATTTTCCGTACAAACATCCGTCCAAAAAAGAATGAAATCTCCTATAATGAATCCCATTTTCTACTCGGCACGATTTTTGATCGCGTTAATCGGTTTTAAGAAACTTTTATGGCCAGGTACTAGATAATACATTTTTACATCTTTGGTCCAAATTTCAAGGTTTTTCAATCAAAATTGTCGAGTTTAGTAAAGCAATTCCAAATTTCCCATTTTAACGGGAATAGCTGTATCTTTGTTTCCAATCATTGTGAAAACTTCAAATTTTGCAGAGCTTTGAATAGTTGAACTAAATTGAGTGAAAATTTCATGAAAAAATTTTAACCGAGAAAGAAATGACAGCATGTCAAAGTTGGAAGAGTGTGCGCAGCTTCACGCGATTCCTTTTTTTTTTAACATTCTCTGACCTTTCGTTGGTCGAGTTTTATAGCTTTTTCGTTGAGATAGAAGGATCCATTCAAAGCTTTCATTTTCTCTGACCTTGCGGTGGCAAAATTAATCATTTTTAACTTAAGTTGTCTCTAAACACCATTTAAATAAATATACTCTCCGATCTTTTTATTTTTCTGGGATTATTTTCATCAATTGGGATAATTCACCCTGAATATTTATTTAACTCTCTTATCTTTCGTCGGCAGAATTTCTCAGATTTTTCCTTTGAAGAAAAGATACATTAAAAAAAACAGTTATCTTTTCACAAACAGAATGCCATAATTTTTCTCCTATATTATTCTCTGAACTTTTGTCGAATGAGTTTCACACATTTTGTTCGCTTTGATAGAATAATCCATTTACACCTTTCATTTTCTCTGACTTTTCGTCGGCAGAGTATTAAATCTGCGCTTTCCGAGCTTATCTGTTTTTCTTTTAATTACCGGGGCCAAATCGGAAACAAATTTTCCGTAGCAGCAACTATGTGAATCTCTTCTTGTGCCAATCCGTCATCCTACCGGAGGCAGAATCAAAACTTTTTTTTGTTTCGTAGCAAAAGAATTAAAAATCTGTGCTCGCTGTGCCGATCCGTCTTTCTACCGGTGGCCGAATCAGAAACAAATGTTTCGAAGCAGCATTTGCGAAATTCAAATATTGTGACAAGCTCGAAGTCACATATTCGGACAGCAGGTAAAAATTCGTCATTTTTCTCTCGCCATCGACATCAACTCATATTTTAGCCTATCCCCCTTATTCTGCGCCGCGCGTGAGGTGACGATAGTCGAGTCACCCGATTCCAGTAGTCGCTTTAGGTGAGAAACGTCTTTTAGAATGAACTTTTTGAGTTTTTATCCCAATCTAGTAGTCACCGTGAGGTACAAATCGTATGCTCTGTCACATCGGCTTCGAGAATAAGGTGACAAGACTCACGTAATTCCGACTCGACTCGACTATCGTCACCTCACGCGCGGCGCAGAATAAGGGGGTATATTTAGGACCCGCTAAGTCGTCGGCGTTCAATCGGATTCGATTATGAATCCACAATTTGAATCGGCCGTTAAACCGTTGCCGCTTTGGAGGTTATGTCCGCTGCTACAATAGAGGTCACCCCATCGCTTCCGGATTTAAATCCACCGTTAGACGGGTTAAAATCGGCCGTTGGTTTCGCCGCATTGCTCGTCGCTAATTCAGGTGAATTTTCCACTGGCGAACTTGATCCGACCAATAACACTTCCGTGCCTGGTTCAGCATCCAAGGTGGAGCTTGCTAAATTGAACTTAACAACAAAAACCAAGGTACAGCTACTGATAATTATCTCAAGCAAGCTAGATGACTAGCCGTCTCGTTGGCCAAATATGTCACTGGTTATATAGTTGTAGTTACTGGGCCACAACTAGAAGTTACTAGAAGTTGTCGGACGACAACTTCGTTTGAGAAAGAGAAGAAGAAGGTGGAACTTGCCGACCCTAGGGATTGTTTGAGAAATCTCTGGGACGCCTGCCGACTGACTAGTGGCTAGTCTCACACACTATATGCAAATTAAGGTTTTATCTATAAAACACTGTAAAAATCGTGTGTATTCACTAGTATCCATCCATCTATTTTGTTATGCTATGTTTGCTAGTTTTTCTCTATAAAACAGCACATCCAAAATAACAAGGAAGAAGGAAAGATCACTGTGCTGTTTGGAATGCGCTAGTGATGCATAAAAATCATTGTTTTTCTAACAAATATGGCAAAGAAAAATAGAAGTATCTCGCTTGGATGCTAGTGGAAACACACGAATTTTACAGTGTCTTCCAGATAAAACCTAGATGATCAATTTGCATACAGTGCAAGCTGCCGAAAGTTGCCGTTTGTTTGTAAAACTGAGGCTGAAATAGCCCTAAATGTATGCATTCTCTCAATCTTATATATAAAAATGGAGGCATTTTCTTTGTAACAACATCACGTATGAATAGTCGGTCGGAATGAAGTGGAATTTGGTATCCGAGGGTTTTTTGGGTCAGAGATGGTTTGTATAATAGTTTCAAGAATCTCACTTTTTATGAAAGGGGGGTCCCCATACAAAGTTATCTCTTCATCTTATATATAAAAATGAGGGCATTTTCTTTGTAACAACATCACTTATGAATGGTCGGTCGGAATGAAGTGAAATTTGGTATCCGAGGGTTTTTTGCGTCAGAGATGGTTTGTATAATAGTTTCAAGGATCTCACTTTTTATGGAAGGTGGGCCCAATACAAATTCAACTTTATTTGTTACGATTTCCATTAGAATGCCGTTAAGGACGTGTAGATAAAATTAAACATTTATTACGATTTATACTTTAGAAGGTAAAACGAAGTTTACCGGGTCAGCTAGTATAACTCTAAATACTTACATTTTTCATGCTTACAAATATGTATTTTGTTTATTTGAAACAACTTTGTAGAATTGTAGAATTTTTTGAAGACTTTAAAGTTATCAGACAAAAGGTCTGAAAGAAGAACTGATTTTTAAAGGTTATTTTTTATATTTTACACTGTAACTCAATAGATAAATATTCATGAAACTTGCATCTAAGACAAAGTTTCATAAATTTGCATTTTAAATAAGTTTTTAGAAGACAGTAAAGAGATTGGACTTACGGTTAAGAAGTTAGATATTTTATCTCACTTATAGGGGAATCAATCAAAAAATTCTTAACATTTTCTTGTAAATCTCATTTTGTTGTTAAACTTCTTCGAAGACACAAATGTAAAACAAAAAAGTTATAAGCAACGATCACGTTTTTCTTATTTTTTAACCACTGCGCATTATCGTAATTTTAAGTTTCTTACGAATCTCAATTCAGTCATACTCTCAGACATGTCTGTCGCTCACAATAATAGATCAATGACTGACTTTGGTTTGTTTATTTTGCCTAGTGTTGCTAAAATTACAAACGTTGCCATAACAATTGATTTTATTTTATCTATCTTTAGTGTTGCCGAATACAACTTGTATTTTGTTTTTATTAAATTTAATTAATTTTCTGCACATCCTTTATTTCTTCTCTACAAACAAGTTCTTCTTTTGTCAAACACTTTCGATGATGTTTCGAGCTTATTTTTGTTTTTTTTTCATAAGACATTTCAAATTGAACATTTGAAATTTCACATTTTCAGTTTTCTAGCGGCCTATCCTTGAAAAATAAAAGCTTATTATTGAGAATGTTTATCAGATTAATGGAACATCAAGTTTCACTAAGATTGGAATCGACTTTTCAAAAAGGCGAATTGCTAACAAATCAAGAAACTTGCGAAATCGTATTAAACTTTCTATTTTACATCTGAAACAATGCCCCTTTTTATTGAGATTTTCTTGAATAACTAGATTCGCTTACAATTAATTTCAACTATCAAAAATTATCATAAATCGTTTTCTCATCTAGCTTTTTACGTTATTGAAAAAAATTGTTTACTCTTATTTATCAGCTGACAACTTTGGAATGTGACATTCCTTCACAAATTACAATCTATACTAAAATGCAAAATATTTCGGGGGAGAAATATATTAAAGACTTGAAGAAGTGATCTAAAACCGAATCAAGAAACAGACAAATTTTGGACCGATTCAAAGCCTTGGCAGAAACTTTTATCAGACAATGATACGTTTTCTGCTGTCCGTTTTTAAGACTAAACCCGTGTCCATTTTCTACCCATTTTTTTGACCTGCTGCCATAAGAATTATGAAGGGATTTGTGAAATATTGTCAAACATTTTGGTTTAGAAATTAAATAAGATTATTCCTTTAGTTCTTCAATTTATTGATTTTTGGTTACATTGCTACAATTTGTCTGACCTGTACACGGTCACAACCATGATTAGATCCAGAACACTCTTGAGTCGTCCTTGTCTCAAATTTCACAGTTGCACGAATCCAGAATAGCTAGGTTTGAAGTAGCAGATATTTAGTTAGTACTTGATGCTGCAAAAGTATAAAAACTAAAAAAAAAAAACACTGTTTTTGGTACAAATTCATTTTCACTTACAACTTTGAAAGAGAAAATTTACTGGTGGAACCATCGAAAAACTTCTTCGTGGTAAATTTTAACCCCGTTTGACCTAGAAAAGAAGATTTTTTCAATAAAAATATCACAATTGAATACTTCAATAGTTACCTTGAAATTTCGCTCGAAGTGAAGTTCCATGAATTTTTGTTTATTTTTATTGTTAATGACATGATGGTAAGAGAAAAAGTACGAAATCGTGAAGCGAAATTTGAGATTGACGAAATTTTTGTGTGAAAACTGAAAACTCTTGCGCAAGAATAAAATTGCTATATTTTTTTTTTAGTATGGTTAATTTTGATTTTCAAAATAAAGATAATAACTTTTTTTATCAGTGTGTAATGGCGATTTTCTTTCTTCCTTTCATCCCAGTAGGCGAAATGTCATTTTTGTTTGTTTTCATGTTTAAAAGTTTCCCCCCACCCAAATTTTATCAAGAACAAAGAGACCAATAGTAATTTTGGAATCGAAAAGGTGCTATCTTATATTTTTATATCGATTTAACAAGGCTAAAAACGCGTGTTACTGTGATATTTGAATGATAATGTGCAACTACTTTCAGTTATATTATTTGTAGCTGCTTTGAAGCGAAAATTCGCATCAATATTGCTTCTCTGTTAAGTGATCCAAAAGACGAATTGGTTGAACTTTCTAAAACTTTGAATTCGTTTTTTTTTTTCATAACAGAGGTCTTGACTTATTTTCAAAAATCGATATGATTGGTTTTTTTTAACCCATCAAGAATGCTATACAAAAGTTACCAACGATTGAAAAAAGAATATCTCTAAGTGATAAAAAAAAACTCCAGGGTGTCTTCTTCTGTAAATTTTTGATTAAAGCCTAAGTTGATGGAATCTTTTTATTTGATGTCCGCGAGTTCGAGCCCAAGAGTAAACATTGAACACAGTTGTACCGGATAAGTTTGTCAATAACTATCCGCCAACTGCAACGTTGATAAAGTCGCGAATGTCATAAAGATGGTAAAACGACTATAATCGAAACAAAAAAAAAGAATATTTTTATTCTAAGACAAAATTCAAAACTCATTTATTTTGGTATTGCTTTAAACTCCAGTAGGAACTCGCTATACAAGTTTAGGATCGACAACACGAACTTTTAAACAGCAAGTTTGTTTTTCTAAAGAAAAATTTCTATTCGGTTCAAATAGCAAATTTTATACTTTTGCTTGATGAGTTTTCATCATTGAGGCTTTTGAAAGGAATTAAACCGAAAAACAAAGATAACCAAAATGTTTACTCTCTCCACAAAGATTTTATACATACTAAATTTGTTGAAACTTTATCTCACAAATTATCCGAGTTTTAATCACTTTTTCCTTACTTTGATAGTTCTCCTCCCTCCCTCCCCCTTTCAATGAAAGGGAGGAGTTTCAAATTTCATAGGAACAATTTTCCGACCCCGAAAAAATAGGTCGTTGCCTTTTTTCGCGATTATTTCTTCGGTCCTGTCACTTTCGGTTACTCTCTGGAGCCACCATTCAAGTCAAAAAGCTTCGGTTTCTCATTGCAAAGCCAGAATAAAGAGAGTGTTTCGTTTCTTCTCATTGCTGATGAATGTTGATTAAATTTTAGACAAATTTAAGGTAAGAATATCAATTTCGTCCTGAGGGTATTCTTATTTCACTGTTAGTGTTTATTTTGTGGTGATTTCATACAAAAGGTGATTTATGTCCCAAAAAAAACCAATGACACCTCTGGTCGTCACCCAGCCTTGATGTTTATCTGACTCAAACTGACTGTTGCATTTACACAGCCTGCCGGCCAAAGACAAGCAGAAGGCTTATCGATTATTTTGTCGAACCTTCCAGCGGGATCGCTTGCATCCATCCTACCTGACGTCGTCGATGAGAATTGCGATGAAAACGGCAACGACCACGATGAGGTCCGGAGTCGCAATCCGATAAGCACCGTAGTTACTACCTACTTCTGATTCTGTCATTTTACAAACACATCGGCTGTAAGTACGGGCAGATTTCTGCAGAAAACTGAAAACTGCTGGCCGCTCCGCAAACGGGATATCCGGGTGCGTGGAATGAAAAGCGGAAACAAGCGGAGGTGTTTTCTCTGTTGTGCGGTTGTAAACTCGCTGTCATTTGCTTTCCGATAAACTTGGCACAGCTCCCTGGGGGGCGGCTACCGGGGGCATTATTTTACTGTCCAGTACAAAATTACCGATAAGCCACTTCGTTCATCCGTTCATCGGGAGGATATTTGCGATAAATTTAATAAAAAATTATCTCTGGCCGTGCTTTTTTTTCATACGCAGATACTTGTCAAGTGATTAACGATGGGCTGTGAAGCGTTAAGTCCATTTCATTTACAGGTGCAGGTTTCTTCGATGAGATTTCAGCAAATTCCACACAGATAAGACTCGATAGAAAATCAGATTATCTAATTTCTCTGTCATCAGAAATTCTTAAAAATATATTTATTTTCGTTTGAGGAAATTTTTAAAAGTGCTTGGTTTTGCATAAAAATTTAAAAAAAAAACTTAAGTGTCCTTATACTTCGACTGATAAGAACCGAGGGCAGCGTTATTTAAATTAAACTTCCAACAAGCGCTCGGTAATTCATACAGATGGGCTATCCCTAGGACCATAAATTTGCCACTCCGGGTCGCTCCTTGGGCGGTTGTAACTCTCAGCTGCGAGATAATTATTCCACCGACACAACGTGGAATGCCGACACCAGTTGGAAGACACGGGTTGTTGTTTTCGTCCTAGCCATGTCGTGGATTCTCAATTCAGCAAGAAAAAAAAACCAACAGCCCAAAACGAGAAACAAACCCGACTTTGGAACCTTAAAATAAGATCTTTCCCAGCCTGTCGGGCGCGAGTCCAGTTCCAGCTGAACCAAAATCCTCGCACATTTTTGGCTAATCCTTTAGAGACACCCGACGGTTGAAATAGAAAAATATGACAGGGTGTGGGAGGATCAGATAAATCTTACTCCAAGAGCAGGGTAACTGGTCCGGTTCGAAAAACGTAGAAAAATCGCCGGAGATAAAGAAGTTTACGGTTCAATGACACAAACGAGGTGTGAGATTGTTGGTTTGAATTTCGCCGCTCGACTCAACCCCCGTGCTCATCTATTAAGCATCGAGATTTTCCGATCGTTTTTCCCTATGGGAAAAAAAACAAAATCTCACAAAAACAGGTGTGCATTTTCCTTCTTCGGGAATCCCATATCGAACGCAATCGGAATGAATGGTTCTGTGCCGAGTGATAAATGGACGGATAACCTGCCGCTACCGTTTTTTTCGAATTTTTAGGTTTTCCCGTACCCATCATTTGCTGTCGAATTCCATAGGCAGCCAACCTCGTGGGAGAGTGGATACACAAAACACGTGGCGGTGCTTTATCTACGTCGTAGTTCGAAGAGAAAAAGGTTTCCCTGCCGTACTTTTTGGCGCTCAAAATTGATGATTTGTTGTTGCCAGAGACCCGGCTTTGTAACCTGATTTGTGGTAATCGAGGGACAATTGATTTGCTTATGGTGCTCGATTTGTCTGCTCGGAGAAAGTTTGAGGGAGAAAATGATAACAAAAACTTTAAAAATTGTTCATCAAGATTAAACAAAAATGACGAAAAACGAGAAAAATAACTAAAGGGTTTCAAAGTATCGACAGAAGTGACAAAAATGACAAAAATAACACAAAAATGACGAAAATAATAAAAAAAAAATAGAAAAATGAACAAAGTAATCAAGAATGACATAAGAAAAAACTAAATTGAAAAAAATTACAAAAATGACAACCATGGCAAAAAACCCAATCGACAAAAATCAGAAAAATGACAAGAATGAAAAAAGACAAAAATTAATAAAAAAATAAAATTTACAAAAAAGTAATAGTAAAACATGACAGAAAAACCAAAATGACAAAGACAAAAATGACAACATTACAAAAATGACAAAAATGACCAAAATTACAAAAATGACAAACATGACAAAAATGACAAAAATGACAATACTGACAAAAATGATAAAAAATGACAAAAAATGACAAAAATGACAAAAATGACAAAAATGACAAAAATGACAAAAATGACAAAAATGACAAAACATACAAAAACTACAAAAATGACAAATATTAAAAACATGACAATAATGACAAAAATTACAAAAATGACAAAAATGACAAAAATGACAAAAATGACAAAAATGACAAAAATGACAAAAATGACAAAAATGACAAAAATGACAAAAATGACAAAAATGACAAAAATGACAAAAATGACAAAAATGACAAAAATGACAAAAATGACAAAAATGACAAAAATGACAAAAATGACAAAAATGACAAAAATGACAAAAATGACAAAAATGACAAAAATGACAAAAATGACAAAAATGACAAAAATGACAAAAATGACAAAAATGACAAAAATGACAAAAATGACAAAAATGACAAAAAGGACAAAAATGACAAAAATGACAAAAATGACAAAAATGACAAAAATGACAAAAATGACAAAAATGACAAAAATGACAAAAAAGACAAAAATGACAAAAATGACAAAAATGAAAAAACTGACAAAAATGACAAAAATGACAAAATTGACAAAAATGACAAAAATGACAAAATTACAAAATTACAAAATTGACAAAAATGACAAAAATGACAAAAATTACAAAAATGTCAAGAAAAATAAGAAAAATGACAAAAATGACAAAATTTCAAAAATGACAAAAATGACAAAAATGACAAAAATGACAAAAATGTCAAAAAAAAAAATAAGAAAAATGACAAAATTGACAAAAATGACAAAATTTTCAAAAATGACAAAAATGACAAAAATGACAAAAATGACAAAAATGACAAAAATGACAAAAATGACAAAAATGACAAAAATGACAAAAATGACAAAAATGACAAAAATGACAAAAATGACAAAAATGACAAAAATGACAAAAATGACAAAAATGACAAAAATGACAAAAATGACAAAAATGACAAAAATGACAAAAATGACAAAAATGACAAAAATGACAAAAATGACAAAAATGACAAAAATGACAAAAATGACAAAAATGACAAAAATGACAAAAATGACAAAAATGACAAAAATGACAAAAATGACAAAAATGACAAAAATGACAAAAATGACAAAAATGACAAAAATGACAAAAATGACAAAAATGACAAAAATGACAAAAATGACAAAAATGACAAAAATGACAAAAATGACAAAAATGACAAAAATGACAAAAATGACAAAAATGACAAAAATGACAAAAATGACAAAAATGACAAAAATGACAAAAAGACAAAAATGACAAAAATGACAAAAATGACAAAAATGACAAAAATGACAAAAATGACAAAAATGACAAAAATGACAAAAATGACAAAAATGACAAAAATGACAAAAATGACAAAAATGACAAAAATGACAAAAATGACAAAAATGACAAAAATGACAAAAATGACAAAAATGACAAAAATGACAAAAATGACAAAAATGACAAAAATGACAAAAATGACAAAAATGACAAAAATGACAAAAATGACAAAAATGACAAAAATGACAAAAATGACAAAAATCACAAAAATGACAAAAATGACAAAAACGACAAATTGACAAAAATGACAAAAATGACAAAATGACAAAAATGACAAAAATGACAAAATTGACAAAAATGAAAAAAAATAACAAAAATGACAAAAATTACAAAGATTACAAAAATGACAAGAAACAGAAAAATGACAAAAATGACAAAAAAAATCCAAAAGAAAAAGACATAAATTGTCAAAAACGACAAAAAAAACCAAAATGACAAAATTGACAAAAATGATAGAAATGACAAAAATAACAAAAATGACAAAAATGACAAAAATGACAAAAATGACAAAAATGACAAAAATGACAAAAATGACAAAATTGACAAAAATGATAAAAATGACAAAAATGACAAAAATGACAAAAATAACAAAAATGACAAAAATGACAAAAATGACAAAAATGACAAAAATGACAAAAATGACAAAAATGACAAAAATGACAAAAATGACAAAAATGACAAAAATGACAAAAATGACAAAAATGACAAAAATGACAAAAATGACAAAAATGACAAAAATGACAAAAATGACAAAAATGACAAAAATGACAAAAATGACAAAAATGACAAAAATGACAAAAATGACAAAAAACGACAAAAATGACAAAAATGACAAAAATGACAAAAATGACAAAAATGACAAAAATGACAAAAATGACAAAAATGACAAAAATGACAAAAATGACAAAAATGACAAAAATGACAAAAATGACAAAAATGACAAAAATGACAAAAATGACAAAAATGTCAAAATTGTCAAAATTGTCAAAATTGTCAAAATTGTCAAAATTGTCAAAATTGTTAAAATTGTCAAAATTGTCAAAATTGTCAAAATGGTCAAAATTGTCAAAATTGTCAAAATTGTCAAAATTCTCAAAACTGTCAAAATTGTCAAAATTGTCAAAATTGTCAAAATTGTCAAAATTGTCAAAATTGTCAAAATTGTCAAAATTGTCAAAATTGTCAAAATTGTCAAAATTGTCAAAATTGTCAAAATTGTCAAAATTGTCAAAATTGTCAAAATTGTCAAAATTGTCAAAATTGTCAAAATTGTCAAAATTGTCAAAATTGTCAAAATTGTCAAAATTGTCAAAATTGTCAAAATTGTCAAAATTGTCAAAATTGTCAAAATTGTCAAAATTGTCAAAATTGTCAAAATTGTCAAAATTGTCAAAATTGTCAAAATTGTCAAAATTGTCAAAATTGTCAAAATTGTCAAAATTGTCAAAATTGTCAAAATTGTCAAAATTGTCAAAATTGTCAAAATTGTCAAAATTGTCAAAATTGTCAAAATTGTCAAAATTGTCAAAATTGTCAAAATTGTCAAAATTGTCAAAATTGTCAAAATTGTCAAAATTGTCAAAATTGTCAAAATTGTCAAAATTGTCAAAATTGTCAAAATTGTCAAAATTGTCAAAATTGTCAAATTGTCAAAATTGTCAAAATTGTCAAAATTGTCAAAATTGTCAAAATTTTCAAAATTTTCAAAATTTTCAAAATTTTCAAAATTGTCAAAATTGTCAAAATTGTCAAAATTGTCAAAATTGTCAAAATTGTCAAAATTGTCAAAATTGTCAAAATTGTCAAAATTGTCAAAATTGTCAAAATTGTCAAAATTGTCAAAATTGTCAAAATTCTCAAAATTCTCAAAATTGTCAAAATTGTCAAAATTGTCAAAATTGTCAAAATTGTCAAAATTGTCAAAATTGTCAAAATTGTCAAAATTGTCAAAATTGTCAAAATTGTCAAAATTGTCAAAATTGTCAAAATTGTCAAAATTGTCAAAATTGTCAAAATTGTCAAAATTGTCAAAATTGTCAAAATTGTCAAAATTGTCAAAATTGTCAAAATTGTCAAAATTGTCAAAATTGTCAAAATTGTCAAAATTGTCAAAATTGTCAAAATTGTCAAAATTGTCAAAATTGTCAAAATTGTCAAAATTGTCAAAATTGTCAAAATTGTCAAAATTGTCAAAATTGTCAAATTGTCAAAATTGTCAAAATTGTCAAAATTGTCAAAATTGTCAAAATTGTCAAAATTTTCAAAATTTTCAAAATTTTCAAAATTGTCAAAATTGTCAAAATTGTCAAAATTGTCAAAATTGTCAAAATTGTCAAAATTGTCAAAATTGTCAAAATTGTCAAAATTGTCAAAATTGTCAAAATTGTCAAAATTGTCAAAATTGTCAAAATTGTCAAAATTGTCAAAATTGACGAAAATGACGAAAATGACAAAAACGACAAAAATGACAAAAATGACAAAAATGACAAAAATGACAAAAATGACAAAAATGACAAAAATGACAAAAATGACAAAAATGACAAAAATGACAAAAATGACAAAAATGACAAAAATGACAAAAATGACAAAAATGACAAAAATGACAAAAATGACAAAAATGACAAAAATGACAAAAATGACAAAAATGACAAAAATGACAAAAATGACAAAAATGACAAAAATGACAAAAATGACAAAAATGACAAAAATGACAAAAATGACAAAAATGACAAAAATGACAAAAATGACAAAAATGACAAAAATGACAAAAATGACAAAAATGACAAAAATGACAAAAATGACAAAAATGACAAAAATGACAAAAATGACAAAAATGACAAGAATGACAAGAATGACAAAAATGACAAAAATGACAAAAATGACAAAAATGACAATAAGACAAAAATGACAAAAATGACAAAAATGACAAAAATGACAAAAATTACAAAAATTATAAAAATTACAAAAATTACAAAAATTACAAAAATTACAAAAATTACAAAAATTACAAAAATTACAAAAATGACAAAAATGACAAAAATGACAAAAATGACCTAAATGACAAAAATTACAAAAATGGCAAAAATGACAAAAATGACAAAAAAGACAAAAATGGCAAAAATGACAAAAATGACAAAAATGACAAAAATGACAAAAATGACAAAAATTAAGAAAAATGACGAAAATGACAAAAATGACAAAAATGACATAAATGACAAAAATTATATAAATAAAAAAAAATTACAAAAAATGACAAAAATGGCAAAACTGACAAAAATGAAAAAAATAACAAATAAGACGAATATTTTCAAAAATATTTACAAAAATTACAAAAAATATTAAAAAAAATTGACTAAAAAGCCAGAAATAAGAAAAAAATTAAAATAACAATTTTTAGCACAGTTTTGAGTAACTTTCTCTTTAAAATCAAGCTTCTTAAATATTAATATAATTTTGCAGCATCTTATAGACGAATTTTATGGTAAATTCACATGAAAGTGAACTAAACCGATTTTGCCCAACAAGAGTGCTGCGTAAAAACTAAATCTCACGTTCCTGCTTTCATTTTGTTTTAATTCAATCTGCTCCCAAACCAGACTTCTTTTCGCACGTTTAACCTTCATCTGAAGAATAATTATTCAAATTAGTCCTAATGTAGGCACTTGAACAATTTCATAAAGCACTTTAATTAGCTGCTTTAAATTTCCCCACTCTTAGCGTAACTGAGCCTCCCTGCGACGGATGGAGTAAGATTTCAACTTTTACGCGGTTACTCAATTCGCGCCTAATTATGCTCTTTGTTCACGGTCGAGGTGCAGAATTAAATCCCGCCAGAAAAAAAAAAAGTTCCTTCTTTCACCTCAAAATGCCACACGGCCCGGGCGGGAGTTGTTTTGTGTGCTTTGGTCCGTGTATTTTAAAATGGTACACAACAAAGAACAAAGTTTTTTTTTGGAAATACCAGCAGAAACAGCAAAAGCAGCCACGTGTACTATACTTTTTAGCCAGACTTTACCACCACCTTTTGAAAAATTTTGCACCGAAAATAAGCTGCTAGCTTTAGACTGTGACTAGTTAACGTGTTTCGTTTCTGTAAAAAGTTGTAATATTTTTTTTTATTTTTACCTTTTTTGAAGGTATTTTTTAAATTCTATAAATTAATTCTTTTGAAGTTCATCGCCGTTTATCATTTGAAAGTTATTGCTTTCGACAGTTGAAGCCTTCTTGAGCCCACTTTGCATGGAATCGTAACCACCGCCTGAAACACTCACACCACTACAAAGCACCGAGACGGCTTCCCGTATTCAAATTTCCCACAGACCCACATACCAACCCAAAAAGTGGGAGCAGCCTGTTTAAATATTTAAACAAAATTAGGGACAGGTCCCGGTGGCTTTTCCTTTGAAAGATCGCACGGGTGCGCTCGCTATATTCTTCATTGTCATTTCCGATCTGAAAAGTAAAAGGATTTCGTAAAATCATCAACATATCATCATCATACCCCACGAAAAATTATATCAAGAGTTTATTTGAAGAATTGACGAAAGTCTTCTAGTAATCGGTTCAACTTGGAAGCAGAGTTAAAAATTTAAATTCCTCAAGCATGGTGAAATCAACCAAGCGAGATTAGCTGGGATGAGAAAGAAGTTGGTGGCATTTCATCTGTTCTTAGGCCTAATTTTCAAAACTGTCAAAATTGTCAAAATTGTCAAAATTGTCAAAATTGTCAAAATTGTCAAAATTGTCAAAATTGTCAAAATTGTCAAAATTGTCAAAATTGTCAAAATTGTCAAAATTGTCAAAATTGTCAAAATTGTCAAAATTGTCAAAATTGTCAAAATTGTCAAAATTGTCAAAATTGTCAAAATTGTCAAAATTGTCAAAATTGTCAAAATTGTCAAAATTGTCAAAATTGTCAAAATTGTCAAAATTGTCAAAATTGTCAAAATTGTCAAAATTGTCAAAATTGTCAAAATTGTCAAAATTGTCAAAATTGTCAAAATTGTCAAAATTGTCAAAATTGTCAAAATTGTCAAAATTGTCAAAATTGTCAAAATTGTCATAATTGTCAAAATTGTCAAAATTGTCAAAATTGTCAAAATTGTCAAAATTGTCAAAATTATCAAAATTGTCAAAATTGTCAAAATTGTCAAAATTGACAAAATTGACAAAATTGACAAAATTGACAAAATTGACAAAATTGACAAAATTGACAAAATTGACAAAATTGACAAAATTGACAAAATTGACAAAATTGTCAAAATTGTCAAAATTGTCAAAATTGTCAAAATTGTCAAAATTGTCAAAATTGTCAAAATTGTCAAAATTGTCAAAATAGACCAAATTGTCAAAATAGACCAAATTGTCAAATTTGTCAAAATTGTCAAAATTGTCAAAATTATCAAAATTGTCAAAATTGTCAAAATTGTCAAAATTGTCAATATTGTCAAAATTGTCAAAATTGTCAGAATTGTCAAAATTGTCAAAATTGTCAAAATTGTCAGAATTGTCAAAATTGTCAGAATTGTCTAAATTGTCAAAATTGTCTAAATTGTCAAATTCGCCAAAATTAGCAAAATTACCAAAACTGTCGAAATTGTCGAAATTGTCAAAATTGTTAAAATAATTGTTAAAATTGTCAAAATTATCAAGTTTTCAACTGGTCAAAATTAGCGATATTTTCAAAATTGTCAAAATTATCAAGAAATGCCAAAATTATCAAAAATGTTCAAATTGTCAATTTCTTTTTAAGTTTCAAATAAGACTTCACATAATTCCTCTGGATGGCTCAAAGCGTGCTAAAAATAGATTTTGATAATCCATGGAACATCAACTGGAGGCAGCGTCTTGTATTTAGCCGTCTGCGAACCGGATCAGGTCGGTTCCATTTTTCCCGGCAGAACAAAATAAATAACATCAGATTAATGTCCGGATTTTCTGGTTTTCTGGCACGTTTCCTTGCTTCCGCCGAGGACCTCGCTCGCAAATGGGTCTGGCAGGAGAGCGTCTCCACCGGCACCGTCACACATTCAGCTTTAAGCTCCACGTTCATATGAAAATACGCATGTATAGAGTATGTTCCACGTTCCATATCTTCCACCCAATGCTCTTGTTGAACCACAAATCGGACAACAAAAGCTGCCGGAAGCCGAACAAGTCGCGAAACCGGTGAAATCTCACGCTGGAAGATTGCCAACACGTGTATGAACGAATGTATTTACAATAGAGGTGGAAAAAGAGTGAGTTCAAAGTGGTGGGGGAAAGCGCACATGGATGTGGAACTGTGCCATGCCGGATTGTGTCACAAGTTGTGTTGTAGATGTCGCACCCATAGTTCCCTAGAACACCTTACTGCCAAGGGGTTAATCGCAGGAAACATGCTTGAACAAACGCTGACGTGACACATCAAGACATGGATGGCATCAGAGCCGACAACTTTAAGCTGGGGAAAACGTTCTTCTTCATCGCAGCAACCATCCAGTTTGGAAGTGATGGAAACAGAAACTCCACTTTCGAAAAACAATCTTAGCAAACCACCTAATGAACCGCCTTTCAGTGCTATCATTAGTTAGTATATTTGGGACATAAATCACGGACTGCTTTGTTGCGTGGAACCTGCCTCAGCATCTAATGGCTCATAATACTCCTGCTAATGGCGGTCCTGCGTTTTCTTCCCAAAGCAAGCACCGGGGAAAGAAAAAGGTTCAAAGTTCGCAAATAAGACCAAGTGAAAAGCGCAACAATGGAAGGTGGTTTGTATTTTGCTTTCATTTCGAGAAGAATGGGCCAAAACGGGCGAGAGTTTTATAGATAAAATATACACCTTGATCCAGTCGCAGGGAAGCAGATTCTTTTTCTTTCGCTCTTTCAATCGAAACCGAAGGCAAACCAAATCCACTGTCATGCAGCACCTGACCCGGTGTAAAAGTGTAAGCCCTCCTGGCGAAGCAACGAAAGCCGCCGGTATCCGGTGAAAGAACGAACCGCAAACGTTGCGATCTCCTCGAAAGGCTTTTCTTTTCACACCGCAATCCGTTGGCCGGTCGGTGCGGTGAGGTGATGCTGATGATGGAACTGGCTACACCCAGGCAGGGCTGAACGAACTAAGAGCCGGAAAAGCCGGTGGGACCACCTCGTTCACTGTGGTGCCGGTACTAATACTTACGAACCAACCCAAACAGAACGATGAGGCTCCAGGTTTAGGTTTTCGATAGCGATACAACCGGAAGTGTAAGGCGGATGGCCAGCCACACACCGACAACGGTGTATAGAGTATAGTGCAACATCACGAAAGGAGCTTTCCTCGCCTCATCATCTTTGCGACTTGGGACAATGGCTTTGTTTGCTTTTTTTGGAGGGGGGATATGCTTTGAGGGACACGGCAGGCCTTCATCGCTTTTCATATCGCATTTGGGACTCCATATAGCACCACCATTACCTCGCCGCCAATATTCAGTCAAGTACAAAGCAGTTTCCGCATCGGCTGGAGCTTCCGAAAGGAATGAAGAGGCAACATTGAACGTTGTCGGTACAACCAATTTATTGTCTATTTATATTTCAAACTAATTGAACTCATTAGAGCACCTGTATCCGTGGTATGTTCTTGGGTCTAATTTATACAAGAATTGAACCAAAGAAATTAGATTCTATCCAATGAAAAAACTAGCAACTGCACTCGTGTTCCATTAACTGTCAAACGGTTTAGAACTGCGTCTTACGGTTTGACTAATCCTTATACCGGTTCCAAAAAAGTTGAGTTAAAGCTGGTATAATGAACCACGGATGCGTTTCTTCGGCCGGAATTTGGGCCTAAACCGGCTGTTTGGACAACGGATACAACTGTGTCAAATTCTTATTAAAAATGTACCAGTTCCAAAGTATGAAACCAAATTTAGACCGCACCGGTGCACAGTATTTGCCCGAAATTTAGGTTCAAACCGGCCATTTAGACAAGGGCGGCTAAACATGCCCTAGGGCGGCTAAACATGCCCTAGATGACGTGGTGAGACTCAAATTTCGACCAAACACCCTTGCGTCGGTAATCCGAATCATGTTTTATACCAGTTTTAAAAATTGCATTGTAAAACTGGAATTAGGATTGATCCAAAAGTAGTGCGATTGACCCTTACAAACATTCCCGTTGGTACGGGAAGAGTATTGTTTTATTGTTATTGTAGTTATTGTTTTTTTCCGAACTTGTAACACTCCTTTATTCGTTGGAAGTTGGGTGCGCTTTACATTCTTACGGGTACAATTCGATCAACAAATCATGAAGAAATCACAGATAAACAGACGGGACACTCTGTTTCCGGTTTTCGCAAACCGGTTCAAGATTTCTCAAAGCTAGGCAATGTCGCCACCAGGGTGCACTGATCTGAAAATTAAACTTTCCCATCATAGTAGCTGTTTGTTTTTAATATTCCCAAGGAGCTTTGCACCCATCATACTTGAAAGTAAACAAACTACGTAGTACTTAAATCAACAAATCTGCAGTTTTTTAGTTTAAAATTTTAAAAAGACTTCGTATATACTCCACTTCCTGTGTCCGTGTCCCATTCAAGCGGATCGTGTTTCTATGCGAAAGAGGTGGTACTGAAAGAGTTGCTGCTGCAGTGTCCCTTTGGGTTTCACAACAAACGATAATTAACTTTGTTCTGAAATCTGGAGAAATTACCGAATGTATGAACAAGTTACTTGTGGCTTATCGGTAAGAGTGGAAGAAAGAATAGGATAGCAGTATCAGATATTTTAGCCCAAGAAAAAAAGGATTATAATAAGGAACAAATCCGGTTTTTTCATATCCATATCATTTGGCTGCAACTAATGTGAAGCAATGTTTCTAATGCAAATAAAAAAAATTAAATTTGTTGAAATAAACTACAATCAAATACCTTTTCTGTAAGGCTGTGTTTATTTACTTTTAAGGCACATGACTAAACTCAACGTTCAAGTGGCTTTTCCTGTTGATTAAGCTGCTGCCCAAAAAGAGAATGATTAACAAACAAATACAGAATCATGACAAAAAATGTCGTTTTTAACTTAAGAAGGGATCATTTGAAGGCGACTCAGTGCTCAATAGTCATGCGCTACGTTACATTTTCTAATGCGAATTTTGTCGGAATATTTGATGATCCGATGATGATGATCTGAGAATCGCTGGGTGTCCCTAGGTCTATATAGAAAGCGGAAACTCCTTATGTAAAAAAACCTCGATACCCAAAGTGCAGGAAGAATGAGGAAACTTTTTTTCAATTTGCCGTCACTCGGTGTAATTTAAAGAATCGCATTTTCGTCAATATTTTATTAATGGCTTCAGCACTTTCTAGCATTTTTTCCGAGCACCATAAGGTTTTCTTATGTTTCTAAATTGAACTTATGATTTCAACAATAATTTAGACCAGTCTGTTTGTTTACAATATTAAATGAAAAGTTTGATTTCATGGGTATCATGATGATTTAAAATTTTCCTAACCGGTTCATGGCTGCATTTTGTCGTAATAGGCAATGTCTACACCAGATGGAAATGCAAGCAGTTTTGCGAAAAATGTGAGCGTTTTTCTTCGGAGTGTCATGTCTGTTTGTCTGTGAAGAAATTATTGTTCTTTATATCTTACGTTCAGTAGCCTTTCAATTCGTAACCTTTTGTCTGAAGTTTTCAGCTTTGTGCCTCCGCTTTTCACCTGAACTTTCACTAAAATGTACATTTAGAACGAACTTCAAAATTTTTTCTAAATATTTCTCACCACCGTTTTATCAGGAGCTGTTTAGTCTTATTTCGAATAATGTTAAACTAGAACAGGTACAAATCTACCTGCTGATGGCCTACCTTAGCTGGGATGTAGTGAATTTCACCTCAGCTCACTGCTGTACCAATGCACAAAGTTTTACTGATGACTAGCACAAACATTTAGCGATACAATTCAACTTAAAAAAAAACTATGTGTTTTGCGTTTCGCAGTTCACCTACTGTTTAGAACTTAACCTTATGTTTCGCTTCTAGCCCGAATAGCCAAAACCATGGTATTACATTCATTTTCCAGGGATTTTGAGTGTGACCACGTTATTCATGGTAATAACCGTAATAACACCATCCAAGCTTGAATATTTGAAAAATTTATGCACTTCCATATTTTCGTGAAGGGCAATGTTTTGACAGTCACGGCCGGTCGAGGCACTTTGTTTTTGTTCTCAAAAAGTTTCGATCGGGCAGAAAAAAATTTCGGAGTTTTTAAAATGAAAATATTCATCAAAATGAGCACAAAGGTAAGTTGCATCGGAGCTTGAAAGAAAAAGAACATAATTAATCTTTTAATTTATCATTTCTAGCGACAAATAGCGTTCACAAGGAAAGCCGGCATCCCGTAGAGTTTGAGGCTAACCCAGCTGGTGGGAAACGATAGTATGGCAGCATCCGAATAAATTTTTTCATGAAGTGATTCATAATGAGTGATTTCCAATAATGAAAAAATAGTTATAAAACAAAATAAATAAATTTTTCATAAACGAGAAATTAACACGGATATTTTATCTTGAGATCACGAATTAACATATAGAATTTCATCTTCCTTGCGACAAAGAACATTCAATGAAATTCGATGAAAAAACACTGAATTTCATCGTTTTCTTGAGAAAAACTAGAAGATGTAATAACCATAAATTTTATAGTTTTGTGTTCTGAAATGTATGGAAAAAGTTGATTTTTTCATTGTTAAGTTGCTTAACAACCCCCTTTCTCATGGTAATTTTGGCCAAAACCATGAATACCATGGTCGAAAACAATGAGTTTGACAGTGAATTTATGGTTTCATACATCGTGATATTCATACCCAATAAACATTTTGGCTGTTTAAGAGTATCAGCAGCGGTCAGGTGTCAAAGGTATAATAACACTCCATTTTGACACTTCGACGGCGCACCGCAAGGTTTCAAACCAGGTGTTATCTTGCTCCTGGGTGTTAAAAAAGCGAGCCAGGAGTCAAATATGAATACCGACCAGCTCCTGATTTGACAGGTGCTAAAGTGTCTGGGGAAAATTTACAAAAGAAAATAGCAACAAACAACAACAACACCTATCGATGCGTCACCAGTGGCAAAAATGGGAACCAGTTTAGCACTTACCAGTGCGCAAATGAGCTGTCAAAGCTAAAATAAGACCGAGAATGTGTCCCGGGTTAACACCTGGGATAGCACTTACCGGTACTGATGCTCTAAGAGTATCAGCAGCGGTCAGGTGTCAAAGCTATAATAACACCCCATTTTGACACTTAGACGGCGCACCGCAAGGTTTCAAACCAGGTGTTATCTTGCTCCTGGGTGTTAAAAAAGCAAGCCAGGAGCCATATTTGAATACCGACCAGCTCCTGATTTGACAGGTGCTAAAGTGTCTAGGGAAAAATTACAAAAGAAAACAGCAACAAACAACAACAACACCTATCGGAGCGTCACCAGTGGCAAAAATGGAAACCAGTTTAGCACTTATCGGTGCGCAAATGAGCTGCTAAAGTTAAAATAAGACCTAGAATGTGTCTCGGGTTAACACCTGGGATAGCACTTACCGGTACTGGTGCTCTAAGAATGGCAATTTGCTGAACAAAAGCTGAGCTAAAGCCTAATTGCTGCTTCAGATTACTGGTTGAATAAAGACAAACTGTAACCATGTTTCAGCGTTTAAAGAAGTCTCAGTCTCAGTTGAAGAGTTGCTTCCATAACACTTTTTCAGCCTTTGTTCAACCATTCGCTGCCATTGGAATTTGACAGACTTTGAACTGTGGTAAAACTGCCCTGCATGATGGCGGCTTGATTGAAATGAGAGGGGAATTTTTGTTTTCATTATTCAATGACATTTTTTATGAATTCTAATTTAGCTCAAATTTTAACTGAAGAGGCATTTTGGTCGCTTAAGATCGACAAATTATCATCCCGCCGCAGACTTCATGATTTGGTTCTGCGTACTGCGGCATGCGACCAACAAGCTGGAGATTTAAAGTTCGGGGTAATTGAAACGAAAAAAAAACAACAAGGAGGGGAAAGAGTGGGTGCCAATGTTCCGAAAATCAATCAAAATAAACACTTAGGATGCGTTTCCTGTTGGATACATTCTGATTGTATAATGGGATAGCGCCTCTCGCAACTGCTTGTGACGTTATGTTACTGGGGTCGACGCCACCAAGTAAAACTAATGAAATTTTGCAAACTTATGGTGAAGCAACATTAACAATCGTTGCATAATTTTGGGTAACCCATTTTATTATTTTCCCCCCATTAACAATGATATAGTGCGACTTACGTGCTAATTCAATTTACTCATCCTGTTGGCCTTAACGTGTGTTGTGTTGCAGTAGCATGGTTCACTCATGTTCACGCTTCCCTGCTTGAACGGCTTGCACTCTGCTTCCGACCTCACTGGACTCTGCATTGGGAATGTTGTCCCGAAGATGAATGAGTGCACACCTCCCTGGGTGTGTCCGAGACGCACCGCGATGGCTACGCCACTCGCCCTGCGCACGCTGCAATTCAGCGGATGACACGACACTATCCCGTAGAACACTCGGACTAACACACACTTGCTTTCCTTTTCTGCTGCAGACCGATGAGAAGTGAGCACAACGTCCTGTAGGTGCAATCCTATCCTTCTTGTTGAACTACTCTGTAGTTTCCGCTGGTTGCCAATTTGCGCCACCGTTTGTCTTACGCAACTCCGACAACCTGGTAGCGGACAACTCCGACAATGTGCACCGGATTCCAAAATTGCTTGTAGTTGTACTGCGACGATACTCGGCCGGTAAGCGTTCCTCAGCGCCGATGGTGTGCTGAATCGGAATGGCCAGCCACAAACAATGCCCAGAGATCTTTCTGCTTCTGTTATTACAGCTCCGTGACAAGGAAATGGAGCGCACGCTTGCACGATGGGCATGCAAACTCGAGAAGATCGCCTTTTGCCAGACGAAGAAAAGAATGTTAGATCGATTCTCCGAGAGAGCGCTTCCTTCCGGATGATGCGACTGATTCCAGTCGATGCTGAAGTCTGACAATCTGCACAGCTGCTTGATCGCGCCTTTCCGAGATGAAGTGGCACTTCCACCTTCTGCTTCGCTTGGAAAAATATTCCACCAGTGCCTTGAGCACGTTCCATGCAGTTCCGCTTAAGTGCGGGGCGTTCCAAAACAGCAACGTAGCAAGGCAGAAACACCGAAATGTTCCTTGAAAGGTGTTCTTTGAAGCGTTTCGGAATAGATCCAAAAATTCTCGATTCCACCAAACGAAGGGCAGTTCAACCCACCACCAGATGGCGCTCCGAACAAGTTTGGAGAAATCACCGATAGAATAAAAAAGGGTCCTGGTGGAATAAGAATTCCGGTTAGGCCAGAGAATGTGATCAAAAGGGGGTTTTACTTACGCTGACGACCCTTTTGATTTGGTTAGCTCTTCTACCGAACTTCCTCTATCGCTTTTCCGTCTCAATCCTTTCTTTGGTGGTGGATAGTGAGGCGATATCTGAGGGTTGGGATTTGATTAGCATCTACTCCTTAATTGGCAGTTTTCTTTTTCTGCTTACCTTCGCTATTCTTGAGTCCTTCGCGATTTCAGAAATCGATATCGATGATCGACTTTCACCACAGTAGCTCCGGATTTCTCTGCTCTTGGCGTGCAGACTTCGAATGCTAGAAGCCCCGATACCAGATGTTTTCGGCCCTGTTGTGTTGCGAAAATTTAATGTTGTTGCTTCTATGCGGTTCTTTTTAAATTCCGCTCACCTATAGTGTTTTTTCCGCCTCGTTGTATGACAGAGAAGATTGCATGCGGATCTGCGGAGTTCCTTCTAGCTCTCACGCCTGTTTTGGGTGCTAATGGCCCTGTAGCGCGGTGGATGAGAAGCAATTAGTTGGTGCTTTGAAGGCGTTGATTTTGTCCGCTTACCTTGGATATTCTCCTCTTCTGTTTGTGATGGAGGAAATCGCATGCGGATGAGCAATCCTCTTTCCCGCTGTCCCAATCTTCCTGCGCACGTTTCAGGTGCTGGCGGCCCGGTATCGTTACGCTTTGTGGTGGAGCGAAATCAGCGAAATCTAGATTAAAGGTGACGATTTTTTAGCTGGCTGCCAGTTGCTGATTCTGTAGCTTACCTTTTCTTATCGCGCGGACTTTTTTTCCGGGACGATGCCCCTTTCGCACTGCACACTTCTATCTTCTTTTTCCGGAAGTGCTTATTTGACAGGACAATAATGCCAACTTGCCAAACTTAAATGATTTCACGTTGAGCGTTCCTGGTAGCTTTTCGCGACTCGTTTTTCTCATTTGTTTATTTTGCGAGGGGTGATTCGCGCTAAATCTTATGCACGCTACTAATTTGTTGATGGGGAATGGGTTAAATTTAAATGTTTGCAAATTCGCTCAAATATCGTATCGGAATAAATAACGAAAATATTAAATGTAACATGCTTCGCCCGACTGCTATGCAATCTCGATCAGCGCTCTACTCAGAATCATCGGGTTTGCAAACAACGCGTATCGGAAATGAGTGAGATACCAACTGATCCATTCTGAATGTCATTCACTCACACACTCATCTGGCGCAACCCCTTATAGTGTAGTTTTGACCCGTTATCGGATAAGACTGGGTTAACTCCTTTTTGGTGTACAGGCCTTGTACCCTTTATAGGGTACATAGGCTGTACGTCATATCGTCGTGTCAAATTTACACATTATTTCAAACGCTTGCCCACTCGGTGGGGATGTGAGCAGTTTTTTGTGTGACATGAAATGTTGCATGCAAAAAAGTAAAATCGAGAGCAAGTTGGATTTATCAAATATAAAATATTTTATTCAATAATCACAAATATTTAAACACTTTTACACACTTTTTTGAAGATGAAATTTAAACTGCAGCAGCAAAACATCGCAGGCAACAGGATGGTGAAATCTGCAAGAAATTCAAACCAATTAGATGAATCGTATTTTTTCAGGAGATCTTAAATTGCCATTTTTTTTTTGCATCATTTCCACTTTCGTCTTGCCAGCAATGAACGTTCGAAAGTTTCTGCCATATTTCCATGTCCGGCCCTGTAAATGAAAACTTATTTTATTAAATCAGAACACAAAACATAAGAAAATAACACTTACTACAATCCGCCGTTGCCAACAACTTTTGCTTCTCAGGTGACGGCGATATTTTCACAAGATTGAAAACTACCCGTCTTGAAGCGTACTCGGGCTTTTCCAAAAAATGTGTAATATTGAAGTAAAAAAATGACCCCTTATTTGACAGATCCTGGAGGTTCGCAATAATGGGTCAATTTTACAACTGTTCAAGTGTTCCCCCAAATGAGTGTGCAGTATCCGCCTGGCTGATTAGAAATTGAAAAGACGGCGGAAGTGACCATGTATTAATTGGCTATGTTTAAAATCAAACAACATTTGCTAATGATCGGTTACATCCCGAATAGAAAAGTAAGGTGAAAAAACCATGAATTTCATTTTCACTCTACCATGTATTATATGGTCGACACATAATATATCATGGTTGTGAAACCTTGAATGCACTGTGAACTTCAACGTTTTTGACAATGAAATTCATGGTTCTGGCAAAAATTACCATGAAAAAGGGGGGTTGTTAAGCAACTTAACCATGAAAAAATAAACTTTTTTCCATACATTTGAAAACACAAAACTATTTATTTCATGGTTATTACACCTTCCAGTTTTTCTAATGAGAACCGTGAAATTTACTGTCTTTGATAGTATTTTCATCGTTTCTACAAAGATGAAAATCACGATATTTGCATGATATTCATTTTTTTTAATCAAAATAATTTAATCAAAATTAATCAGTTTGTTAAAGTTATCCCTTGTTTTAAGGAATATTATTCATCTTTAGTCGCGCTTTTAATAAACTTGTCATACGTTTATTACAAAGTACGATCAATGAAGAATAATATTCCTTAAAACAAAGAATAACTTTAACAAACTGATTAATTTTTATTGCGAGCCACTTGAACAAAAAAGAAAAATAAACCATTCAAATGAACACCCTTTATTAAGGTTTTAAAGCACTATCATTTTCACATTAATTTTTCTTTTAACAAATTTTCACTTTTACACTTTTTTCACAATTTTAGAAAAGCTCTAACGGAATCCGGGCTACGCCTGCGGTAGCATTTATTTTCTGATTCCAGTTCCCGAGGCTTATGCTCGCTCATGACGACGGCCTCGGTGTAGGTGATGGTTACTCGATTGGCTGCGAGGGCAGCTCCGACCGACCTGCTGCGAGTGGTGCGTGATGACAAAGTTCTTGGACGACATGGTGGACCGGAAGCCGCTTTTCATATACCAAATCCGCCAGACCTAAGAAAATAGGAAACAAATATGATAATACTGGAAATTCAAGCGTTATTTGATTTTCATTCGCACGGTTCAAGTAATTATGCAGCATTTTTGCTTGCTCCGATGAGAAAAACTAAAAAAATACTTACAACAGGCTCCTGGTCTTGTTGGACTTCCCGATATCAACAGCTTGTTGCGAATCATCTTCCGGTGACCGCCCTCTTCGTATATCGAAGGTCACAGCACCTTTCCGACGGCTTTTTCACCGCCGTTACCGCCGATCGGGAGGTAATCTCCGGATAATTGCCGGAGTCGTGGAAGATCATCTAGAGAAATAATTTGAATTTAAATATGAACAAAATACAGTTTCGAAAAAACATAATCACTTTATATGGTACTCACCATCCCAGATATTTAAGGGTCTTCTCGACCGCATAAAGAATTTATCGCAAAATTGTTTGTTTGCAAAAATGGCGCACATTGAAAACAAAATCTCTACACGATAAATTGAGAATAGGTAGAAAAGGCAAAAGTTTACCAACGTTCGTTTTGGTTTGGATTATGATTTTACCATGAAGTACACAGTAACAATTTAGATCACAAGAAAATTATTGTGATACTGTGCTTCTGGTATTTTCGACAACTATGAAGGATTTTTAACTAACGATAAACTTCATGGTGACCTAAAAAAATATGGTGATTTCAAAATTAAAAGCGGTTGTTAAATATTGAGAAATAACGATGAAGTTTATTGGTATATTGAAAATCATTGTTCGGTCATATTAAATACCACGGTCTTTGCTATTCGGGATTTATCACTCGCTGACTGCCTGAACCATTCACTCCTGATCCTAGCCCAACATGATTCGCCGTATGCATCGCTCAATGGTGAGATTCCAATCTGATGATAGTGCTGCACTGTTTTGACAGCTAGCATCGTGTGAGGTGATCTGTATTTGAACGATGAATAGAACGATCGATGATCGGATAAGTCCAGTAGCAATCAATAACAAAACCCGATCGCTGTACGTTCAGTTGCGAAGTGCAATCAGGAACATTAATTGAAAATGAGTGATTTTCGGAACACTGGTGGGTGCGAAACATCTGACAGACAGACATTGGACTTTTTTTTTGGGTTGATCCGTCAATTGACGTTTAATCACTAACCATACTGACTGGACACTCGATTTCGTTTGTTGGATAATTTTTCCAACCGTACGCAATATCGATTTCAGAGTGTGCATCGATCGATTTGCCACCCAACTTTCGAAAAAAATGGGCCATTCAGACGATAAAATCGATCTTAAAATGTATATTTTTCCTTCAGGGCATTTGTATCGGAAAAATGGTAGCTTCGTCACCTACCGTCGGTATTGCGAACCAGCTAAATTTGACGAAAAAAATTAGCCAGAAAATGATCGAATTTTTGTTCTAAGTGTCCTGTCAGTATGATCAGTGGTTTAAAGACGTTTGCTGAATAACTTCTCCAGATCAAGATGATTAAAGGCTGAAGACACGTGAATTATTGAATTTTTGAGGCCTTCTTTCAGCCAGATTGCTAATTAAAAATTGAACCACAATATTTTTCAGCGTTTATGCAGCAAAAAGTTTTTGTTGGGTTATGTCAACCATAAAATCCACGGTAGAGTGAAAATGAAATTCATGGGTTTTTCATGATGTTTTAATTTTCGGTAGCTTTCCCGCTTTTAATTTGCAGCTGGGGGAGGAAGACTGAAATTCGCTGTATCGTTTTCTGTATCGATTTTTCGGCCGTTCGGCAAAAAGCCAGCAATTGATGAAAAGACTTGTAATCGTTCAAATTTTCACTTTAGATGATCGGTTTCCTGTAGCGAGTCATGTAACTCAGTTTTTTAGGTGCTAAATTTAAGTCTTCTGAGTTAATTGCTTCAGATTCAAAAGTAAACATCGAAATCGAATTCAACAGCTAGATTATTCAATACCAGTCTGTCAACTCTGTCGTAAATATAAACTTTGAACTATATAAAAATGTTGTTCGGTCCATGGGAACTTCCCAAAATCTAAATCTGTTATTTAGGCTATTTTTAGAACAACCATTAATCAAACAATTTTTATTTATCAGCTTCAAAAACTTTAACGAAATTTGAGCGACTCAATACGCCTGTTCATGCTAGAATTTGCCAGAGCAAAACAAAACCTAATTAAATCATTGTATTATGCAAAACAAGTGCTTTTCAGTATCAAATTTTTTTTATTGAAATTCACTTAACCTTCATCCGCATTAGAGTGTCATTTTGACACTATTGCAATTTTGAAGGCTTGTAACTTTTTTCAGAAGCTTCAAAATACAAAAATTTCTTCGGGGACCCTAAATGAATTCAAAAATTCTTTAATATTGTATCTCTACTTTTTTTATGGACGAACCCTGCAAGCCTGAACATAAAAACTAACCTTTTTCGACTTTTTGACACTCCAAAAGTAAAATCTATCTAAGTCGTTTGAATTATTATGAATTTCATATAAAACTTATATCAACAGAAACCTTGTAATGTCAGTAAAACATGATTCGAATTTTGAACATTATAATTTTATTGAGTTTAAGTTAAAATTATTTGCTATTGCTGTTATCTTTTTTTTGTAATGATAAGTAATGTCACGCTCAAGTTGACCCCCCCCTCCCCCACATGTCACAAATTGTCACAAAAATAGAAAAACCCTCCCCACCCCCACCCCTTGATAGTAGTTCGCGTTTGCTAGTCACGACACGCATCATTATTTTGGCTCTCGGCTTGGCTCTCTGCCCAAATCACCACTACCCTAGGCCCGTTCAGTGACAGTAGTGCAGCCATAGAGCCGTGAATCCATTAAAAACTATTAAACAGATGTCAAGCCAAGACTCACAGCGGTAAGTGATTCGTCCAGGAATGCAGTGAACGGCCGTTGAGCCAGGAATCTGTCGGAAGGTCTTCGAGCCAGGAATCCGCAGCAAGATCATTGGTGGATGGATAAATCGAGAGTTGAAATCCTAGAAAAAAGAAAAAAATAGCAAGATCATCTAAGCATGTCCATTGGAATGCCGTCGAGCCTTGAATTCTATGAAACAAGATATAACTCGTGCCCTGTTTAAAGATGTCTTCCATCCAATGTTATGTCAGTAAAGCAATTTAATAAAGTTCACGATCGGAAAAGAAACGTTTATTAAGTTGTTTCAATTTTTTTCTCAAAAATTCGACAAGTCCTCACCGGCAAAACACCACCCGGTGCCAGCTAACCCGAACTATATCCTTGATTGTATAGAAAAGAGACCCCAAAGTTCCTCTCAATGGTTTTTAAATTGATTTTACGTGGTGTTGAACCAGCTACTACGTAGAGACACCACGCTATGGTCCAGATGACATCGAAATGAGTGTTTCGTTGAACAATTTAAGCTAATGCTGCCTTCTTGACTATGCTGACCGTGCCTGGCGTCGATTTTTAGGGTTGAGTGTAGGTATCAGCGATTTTTTTACAAATGTACCTGCTGAGAATAATTTGATTGAAAATTTGGAGAAATTTTTATGAATCTGCAAAGATTACGGTTAACACTAGGTTAAAGCACGTTAAAGGTTTCAAATAAAGAATTTAAAAAAAACCATTAGGTTATTAAATTGATGTATTCTTTCCTTTTTTCTTAAATAAATATTTTTCACTCACTGCTTAAACTGGGTTTCGCTTTTTGTGAGACCAATATAATCTTCCGTTCATGTAACTGGATTTTCTAATTTTTGTTCCCGAAATAAAATGCTGCTTCAAACATTCAGCCAAAATAACACTACGAAATGGCACAAACAAAGCAAGATTAGCAACAGCACATAAATCTGCCACAGTTCGTTCATCTCAACTGTGAAGTAGGGATTTTCGGGATTTCTGTTTCGTATCCTGGTGGCCCAGCTCCCGCTCGTTTCTGTCACCGGTTGCTGTTGGCTGCAATAAAGTGGGTTTCATCCTTGAGGGCAGCTCAGGCAGAGAGAACGCTATGTGATTATAGGTTTCTCCTCTATAGCCTAGCCGTTGCCTTTGGTTGGTCCGAAATCATAATCTCGTTCATTTTTTCCTTCATTATTTTGGTCCGAACTTCCATCCTGAGCCGGCGGCCGGTGCTAGATATCCGGAAAATAAATGGACCAACATAAGTGCCAATTTATTCCGGTTTGGATCGCGCTTCGTTTGGTTCCGTGAGTAAGCATTTGGACCGAGATCCGGGATACCGACACACAATTTTAGCTCCCGAGGGTATATTCCTCAAAAATGTTACTATGAAATGTTGCAAAATAAGCTTGGTTATTTTTTGTTTGCCCTCATCTTGAATGACGAATCGTTTTATTCCAGGTGTTCCGTTGAAAATTTATTTTGACAATTTGATTTATTTCAGAAACGCGACCATTCAAAGATGAGTTTCCTCAAAAGGATGGTTATTAAAATACAACTATGAAGTTCAAAGAGATCTACGTTCTGTCAACTGCGGTCATCTTTCTCCATTTCTATCCGGCATTGGCTTCCAGCACGCGAACGCCAACGGCAACGATTCCCTTCAACGACAACGAAAGTAAGATTTCGATTGATGTTCCAACTGTATAGGTAATCCATTGACCGTTGCCTTTTGTTATAGTTATGAAACTTACACAGAATCCGGCCGGATCCGACGCACAGCTGAGATGTGGCATCAAGGACTACCACGTGGATCACATGAATGCTTCCGATGTGAGGTGGCACTTTAAGGTGAGCTCACAAAAATCATCTCTGGTCTCAATCCCCAGCTTCCGAACTTGCATTGAATTGCAACTGTTGTTGCTTGAACGATCAGAAAATGAAACTTTTTTTAACTTTTGAACAGCCTATTTACGTGTGGTCATTAATGCTCCTCTAATCTTATCAGTGCTCGCCATTTCTACAGTTTTCTGTTAAGCACGTGAGCTCGCGATTTCTTTCAGGTTAAGTTCATTATGCAACCTATTTACAAATTCAATTGATCTAGTATCAGTTAGTTTAGAAGGTTTTACACTCAAATGAACAAAACTGTTTGTAGCAGAAGTCTTTCCATAAGAAATAAATCATTTTTCTAAATAATTTGCCGTTATACCGCTGTGTGAACGGATTAAACCGACATCGCGTCATTCAGTTGATAGGACAGCTTGAAATTAGAAGGCGAGTTTGGAGGACAGCCTGTACGTTTTGAAAACAATTATGCGAGTTGGGAGGAGAGCATAAAATTTAAAGGCCTGAGTTATTGATAAGAAATCAAGCGAGTCGAGAGGACAGCTTGAAATCGAAAGGTGAATTGAGAGACCAGCCTAAGTAATTAATGAGAAAACAACCGAGTTGAGAGGACAGCTTGAAATCGAAAGACAAGTTGAGAGGACAGCCTGAGCTATTGATGAAAAATCAAGCGGGTCGAGAGGACCGCTTGAAATCTAAAGGCCAGTTAAGATGACAGCCTGAGTAATGGATAAACAAAAAAAAAACCACCGAATAGAGAGGACAGCCTGAGAAAGGGATGAAAAAAAAGCTAGCGAGTTTAGATGACAGCTTAAAATCGAATAGTGAATTGAGAGGACAGGCTGAGTTACTGATAAGAATTCCAAGCGAATTAAAAGTACAGCTTAAAATTTTAAGGCGAGTCGAGAGGATAGCCTAGAAATTAAGCGAATTGAAAGAACAGCTTGAGATAAGAACGATTTTATGAAGCGTTCCAAGAGGATAGTTTGAATGAATTATTCATAATTCAAGTGAGTCAAAAGACAACTTGAAATTTTGAAGCGTGTTGAGAAGGCAACTCTTCTAATTATTCATCAAGCTTGTTGAGGGGAAGTTTGAGATAAGAGAGTACAAACAATTGCAATACACTTTTTACCGTTTTTCTACGCCGGTACATTGAAAAATCACTTTGAAATAAAAAACTTCATTAAAAAATGAGTTGACTTTACATTTCGACATAAGGCTCAAAGAACTGAAACTTAAAAAAAAGGTTTTGAAGGACAAAAAAAATCTTGAGACTTTGAAATATTCAATGGTGTATAAAGTTAGTAGAAAACGGTTCAGTAGGTCAGTAGAAATATGAAATGCAAAGTCTCACTTTTTTGTGGGCTCTGGCCTTTGTAACTAAAACATCAGTGCTAAAATCACAGAGAACTAAAACAGACGTCAGGTCTTCGAGTTTTTAAGGAATGGAAGGTATTTGCTTTTCGCTATCTTCGTCCTTTGTAAATTTCCTTTTTTTTTTAAAAAAAACATGCCTACTATGATCAGTTTAATAAGCTTAAATTTGTTCAATTGCAAGTTGTAATGTTCACGTGCTAGGCGAAATGTGCTTTACTCGTCAGGATTGTGACAACCTGTTTCCTTCTTTTTTTCAAATTTTAGATTCAAAACAATTTTTTAATTCATATTTTAAAAAATATATTCAATTTTCATATTTTAATATCTAATTCGGATCGCACAGCCATGCGGCGAGGGAGCCAACCACGTTTCCTGTCACAACCGCGAACAGCTCGATCAGATGACATGGCGACCGTTGGACTGTGACGGCAAACGGTGCCGTGTTACGCTGACTATTCGAAACGCTAGCGAGGCCAACTCGGGCCTATATCGGTGCAGTATTTATCCCTACCGTACGGACAACGCCACCCAGTTCGATATTCAGTTCGTACGGACGTTCCAGCTGGATGTTATAAGTATTATCAAGTATTATTTCAATTTGAAATTCAGTATTTCATAAAAAAAATATTTCTAAGAATCTTTCCTGGATGAAACGGTAGCGGCTCCTGAGCTATTGGACAACTTACCTGCCAACACTACTGCTCTACTCGATTCACAGATAGTGCTTCAGTGCCGTGTCTACAGCAAAGTTCAACCATCGATCAAATGGTTCCGGCGTATCAATCTCAACAACCCGTTGGAAGATCACAGCTTCAACCAGAACAAGTCGATTCGCTATCTGGAGAATTTCTATGAGCTGCTCCCTTCATCGGGCGAGAAACTTCTCTCGGAGGATATCTATCTGAGCAAACTGATCCTGCCAAGCGCCTCGGAGCGAGATATTGGTATTTACGTGTGCGTCGGTATCAACTATGGCGGGGTCAATACGGCAGACGCCTATGTCAATGTGGTCCATCCCAACGGCGTTACCGTGGGTAGTGGAGATTCAAGTGTTGCCGACTTACTGGCCCTGTTTCTGATTCCCTTGGGCTTGGCGCTGGTTCCCTTCTTCATGTGGATCTGCTGGATCGCAGTTCGGCAATGCAACCGAGAACGGGTACGAACATCTGTTGAGCATATTTGCGCTCCAGCTGTTCCATTGACTTTTGCAGGTCAATCCACTCTTCTTATGGCGGATCAGGACACGACTAAAATGTCCATTGCTAGGCCTAACCACGATAGCCTTCATCTGTATGAAAAAATAAATTGCATCTAGGTTTTAAATCGTCTACAGCTGACAAATGACCAAAGTGATATTACTTATACAAAATGTGCCAACGAATATTTATGAAATAAAATTGGTATAGTTTTTTATTGTTTCATTCTTTATTTTTATTGATCCGGCTGTGATATTTTTATGTTGAACGAAACAATTTTCTGCGTTTGAAAATTTCAATTCTTTGATTTAATAACCTTTCCTTCAGTTTCCATCAACTGGAAACGTTTTTATTTAGTTTTAAATATTTTTTTTTATTGTATCCAATGCGAAGATTTTAAAAAATATAACCATAATTAAAAAAGAACTATAATTTGTTTCATCAGCATCAAGCTATTGCACAGTTTTTTTCAATATAAGTCAAAATAATGTTTTTTTTCTATTTTTTTATGAATTCAAACAAATTTCTATCATTGCTTAGAAAGAAAAAGAAATTTGAATCAATTCTAGCGTAACATTTCAAAAGGGCGAAACTGCCAAATGTAAACCAATCGAGTTATTTCGGTACATGCGGTTGCACTTTACCTATTAAACGCGGTTTCATCTTAAAATTACCTTAAACTTTAAAAAAATTGATAAAATTCAATTGGGCGAAACTTCCTGTTGATGTATTTTCATTGGAATGCGTGAAGTTACGCCTATTCAAAATGAAGTGAATTTTTCTATTCGTGTATGACCAATAGGCGTAACTGAGTTGACCGGTGTGTGACAAAATGGCCTAATTACGGCGTGTTCGTAAATTGATTTGTTCTATCGAAGTGATTTTTTATATCGATGCTGGCGTTCGTAAAGTAAGCAAACTGTATGCAAAAGCATTGGAAGGTGATTTGACATCTACCAAACGAATCGATGCATCACCCAAACAAATCAGTTTACGAACACGCCGTTAGTTTTTGCGTGTAGGACGAATGGGCGAAACTTCAAAACCCAAACAAAAACGGCCGATCAATTGGCCGAAACTTGCAGGCGTATCTGGAATCGAAAATAATAAAAGGGCGGAACTCGAAATTCTCCGAAATTAAGTGTAAAAATTTAAAGTTCTTTATAACCATCGAACCATAAGTGAATATAATGCACATTTTTTGATTTTGTTGAACAAAAAGTGGTCGATTTTTTAAATAGGATTTGAATAGGTGTTCCGAATTTTCAAACGCGTTTTTCTCGTTTCGAGCTAACTGCTAGTTTCGCCTTTATGAAATGCTAGAATTAGAAGTTTTTAAAATCAATAATTTGTTCTTTTCTTTGCGTGTATGAAATGGAATTTCTTATTTCATGATGTTTTTCCGTTATGATTTTTTTAAATTGTAAAATATTGGCATAATTGAAACCCCATTTTACATTTTCAAAGACCAGCAAATCTACTGGAATAATGTTGAATAACGATAGGTTCAGAAACTTAAAAAACAAAAAAAAATGTATTTCATTACATGCCCTCTCGCAATCTTATTCCGGAAGTTAGCGTGTGGAAATTTTCGTCGATTGACTAATTCAACCCAAGCGTGTAGAAGCGTCGCTTCATTTTACGAAAAATTGAATTTATCAACAAACAAGAACGCAGCCAGTAAACGAAACAAAACGCCGATCCGTTCCAACTGCGAAGTTCCTCTCGACTCAATTATAAATCGTGAAAAATGCTCGAAATCAGTGAAATCTCTTTCTTTTACGTACACCAATCAAAAGTTTGATAAGTGAAGTGTGAGCTCTGATTTAAAAACTTTAGAATTTATTGATGGTTAAGATGTTGAGCTGTGAAAACTAATTGCGCTTTGTTGCAAAGCTTTTTAAAACGACAGTGAGCACCGACTACTTGGATTTAAATTTTTTTAAGGTTAGGATACAATCAGATTAATTTTGATTTTATGGCGCCCTGATGACATCGTCCTAAAATTCAAGTATATTTGCTCAATGACTTCACTGAATTTCAGGTTTGTTCGTGTTTGAGAACTTCTTCAATCATGGCTCCAAAGAAAAAAGGAGCAGCTTCCAAAAAGCGGGCAGTGACCGTACGGAAAGGAAAAACAAGCGTTGAACAATTGAAGGAAACTCCCACGGTAGAACCGGTCCCGGTGCAAGCGGAGAACGATTCAGTTATAATGGTTCTTTCCAGTGTGGAGAATACACTGATTAACGAAGCTGATCCGTCGGTGATGTATCTATCAACCTTGGAAGTGAACGGACGAGCCACCCGATTGACTAACGTCGATATGCTGCTGGAAGATTCTGGTAAGATTAGTGGCATTTTGTTCGTAAAACTCAGTTAATTTTTTTTTTCTTGTAGATATGATCCTCCGTCGTAGTTCGAGATCATTTGCAGGTGAGCAAACCAACATGAGTCTGATTAATATCGATCAGACGCCAGTTATACATCGTGATCGGCCAAAGTCATCGACCATTAGACAGACGATGCTCCCAGCACCTGTGGATCGTTTATCGATTCCTATCCCGGTTCCGACAGAAGAAATACCCTTCAGAAAACCATCAGAACGGAAACGGAGCAGCAATCGGCTCGTATTTTCCGGTGAATTTTGCACCATCACAAAAAGGCAGCAAAAAAGCCGCATAAGACCTGCGCTGGTAGAGAATCGAGCGAATATATCAATGGTTATGGAAGAACTTCCAGGCGAGCAAACTAATATCGAAGAAAATTCTGCTATTGCGGCATTTCCTAACGCAAAAGAATCCATGAAAGAAAAAAGTCCAGTTGTAGAAAAAGAGGACAATCATTTACCTGAAAATAAAAAACTGAAATCTGCTGAAATACACAGTAAATTGAAGATAAATAAACGCGCTACCAACAGGAAAAATCAGGCGGCAACCGATGATAATGATCTTCTACTTTCCAAGGAGAATCTTTCTTCAACGGAGAGTGAAACTAAAAAAACTGGCGCAAACAAACAGATGAAATCGAAACTAGTTGAAGATAATTCACCTGAAGAGTTAGTTCTTTCAACGCGACCGGTCAGAAATAAAAGCCGGAATCGTCGGTTTTTCACTGATGAATTTGAAACCGAACCATACGGACTATCGAAAAATAAATCAGTAAAACAACTCAAAGAACCAAGGGTTCAAGATAAAAGTAAAAATCCAATTCAGAAACCGAATGCTGAGGAAATTGTAACACCAGTTGCTGTTTCAGATAAAAACGAAGATGAAAAAACAACTTTGCAACCGTCTGTTTCGCGCAGTCGATCAAAAACGAAAACGTCTGCTATCGAAAGTTTCGAGGAGCTGCCCCCATCGAAACGTATGCGAACTAGATCAGCTTCGAGAGGAAGACAGCCAGCACTTCGAGTTCAAAATGCCAACAAGGTAGCATCTAATTCGGACAATTTGAGTAGTGAACCAGTTTCAACATCCACCCGAGGACTAAATCGAAAATCTTTGCAAAATTTAGTCTCTGAAAATGATCTTCATTCCAAAGTATCAGTTCGGCGGAGAAGATCAAAGAAAAATGACGATCAAGCTATGTGCACTTCATCCATTTCGTCTTCGGATGATTGCAATGACAAGGAAAATTCTCAGCATTCAAATGTCGCACAGAGAAAACGTTCGAAACCAACTCCAGTCCAATGCAATCAGGAAATTATTACCGCGGAGCCCGTTGCAGTACGTAATTCTCTTCCCGAAGAATCTGCGTTCGTTGCTAGAAGAAAGCGCCCTCGCGAAAATACCGACAAGCTTATCGAAGAATCTGCACAATCGACCGTCACAAATCGTCGCCAAAGTCGTAGCAAAACCGTGCAAAAACCGAATATTGAGGACACTGCACACTCGACTGTAACGGTTCGCAGTCGAAGCAAATCAGTTCGAAGGACGCAAGATGCTCCGAAAATCTACCGAACTCGGAGCAAATCCGCATCGCGTCCGGTACCATTGGAAAATTCAACAGTAAAACCCTCCGCTAAACGTAGCATTGTCAATGAACCGATGGGGGGAAATCAAACAGAATCTCCACCAAAAGTAACACGTCGCTACCGAGATCGAATTCGTATCGTAGATTTCGACAAACCTTCCAAACCAAGTGCACACCGTACTCGAAGCCAATCTGTGAGCCGCGCAACTGCTGTCGTTGAAGATGTCCCCGTCACAACTAAAATGACGCGTAGCGCTTCGGTTCCGCGACAGCTCAACGAAAGTGGCTCTCACATTCCCATCTATCGACAGTTAACCACAGGTACAAATTCCAACAACAATCAGAGTAAACGGAAGCGAACTACCAGCTTATCCACGAATCTAATACTTTCGCCTGAACCCGTTATTGGTGGGGACATTTACGCTTTCGATTCCCCCAGTCAGTTCACTGGTGATAATAAACTGACCTCCAAAAAACAAAAGTCTAAACCAACTCAGGAACGAAGTAAGAATAACTCGAGTAATGCTAGTAGCAGCAAACGAAAAACACCTTCCAAACGGCCACAACACTGTTTGTTCGGTACCAATATGAAACAAATTTCCAGTGTAGTCAAAAAAATCGGTGGTGGTCCTGTACGGCGGAAATCCGAAGCCAGCGAGAAAATGGAAGCTCTTCCGGTTAGTTTGATTGAACAAAGTTTCATCTCCGATTGGTTAATTCTTTTTCTGTTTTTTTAGCAAACGGCGACTTTGGCTGCTTTAGTGCAAACTTCGAAACCGATTACTTCCGGGCAACATCCACCAAATCAGCGGAGTGTTGCGAGACCTGAAAACCAACTGCCTCCAGAAGATGATCACGATTACGATGATCATTTTGATGCTGCTAGCATTCCACCTATGGAAGTTCCGGTTCCCCTTTCTCCACCATCGGTTGCTCACCCTAGTGAACATCTTCCACCAGTTATCAATCGTGCAATCCTGCCAAGACTCGGTGGGCCACAACAAATGGGAACACCCGATCGCAATACGCTCAACTTTTCTCCGATTGGAGCATCCTCTCCGTGGCGAATTCAGGACGAAAACGTGCTCCCGAAAACGTTCTATTATGCCCGGTCCAAAGATCTGCTTCCCTCCTACGAGAGTGATGTTGTGATTCAGGACGTAGCACCTCGTCCCAAAACACCCACCCAACAGCGATTTGTGCAACCGGCAGCCCCTCAGGCCGCCAGTAAGAACCCGGATCTGTTGTTCCAAAGCATCCAAAAATCCTACGAACAACTGAAGTTGACCAGTGAAATGAGCGAAAAGCTCATTACAGCAATGCGCAACTACAAAACATCGATGCACAATCAAACGGCAAATTTGCGAAACGAAACTAATCGATCACAGTCGGAAGAGGAGCTCCTTTTTGCCAAATTCCGGGAGTACGAGGAAAACATGAAAAAGACTTACCAAAAGTTGCGCCAGTGGTACGAACGTTCGTACAAAACGTTGGCTAGCTCTATGAAAACCATTGAAAAGGCTTCTGGAGTTGTAAAAACCCAGGCCCAAAAACAGGTGCTGGTTAACTTTCATCGGGATTCGCAACGCTTCGTCACCATGATCAGCGAACTGGAATCGGCAATGAACGATTCCAACATTGAAAATGTGTCACCTGTAAAATCCTCCAACAAAGCACCATTCAAAGAAATTATTCTCTCGGAGCGGAATCTCGGAAATCCTAAACGAAGTCCTTTGAAAACACTGGATATCGTGAACATTTCACCGAGACTGTCACCTATAAAATCACCGCTCGTGAAAGCATCCTTTCCGGCGGCTCAATCTGATTCACTGGCTAGAAGTAGAGACCGTTTTTCGCGGCTTAGCCTAGTGAGACCTCCTTCGATAGCTCCACCGAGTTTGGAGCCAAGTTTAATTGAAATACCTCCGCAAAACCAGAAAAAGGACAACCTTTTCGGCTTCGATTGTGAAGATTCCCCTGAAGAAGAGCAGCAACCTCTCGTTGAACCAACACCGATAAAAATTACGAAAGAAACTCTCAAAGAACGGTTGCAAAGTGTCCGCAAGTTGCTTCCACAAAGGCCGCCAACCACCAGTGCCCAAAAAACTACACTCCCACTGCCGAGACAGCAAAGGCTTCCCAATGTGTTCAGCAGCCCGGCTACGGCGCAGCACAAACGGCTACAATCGATCCAGACCGCCTTCACATCGACACCGTTGGCCGAGAAACGTAGCAGTGCGTCACTCCCGCTAGAAGCGGCAAATGTTTCGGCCATCGAAGAACCATTGCCATCGACCAGTAGGAACCAAGAAGCGGCACCGCAGCAGCATCGAGTCTCGTTGGGATTGTTCCGGGATAACCAGGAACCGGAAACCTCCTTTACCAGTGCTGCTGTAAGTTGTTCGATAGTTTATTAAATTTCCCTTAGATATAAGTTTAACAATTATCTCCAATTCTATCAAACAGAATCGAACGTATACCCGGGTGCCAAAGCGTAATCCCAAACGGAAGCGAAACATTTACCTAGCCGGACTGGGTCTAAGCGATGATGATGAGGACGAAGACGAAGAGGAGAACAACAACGCAGGAGATGCGATCGATGTGGATGAGCTGGAGGAGGTGCAAGTCAAAAAGCGGCGTGTGGCAACGCACAAGAAAAAGAAACCCGTTGAAGAGGTAATCTGATGGACAATTTCGTTTAAACACTGTATAAACATTTTTTTTCCGTTTCGAACAGACGAACGAGTTCAGGAAGTTCGTAACCGACTTCAACAGCATGTGCGAGGAGGTGAACCGATACCAGTTAGTGATTGAAAAACCGAGATCAACCGAGGTCATCTAGGATCACCAATCAGCCAAGCAACAAACCGGAAGAAGATGCGGTCCATGGTCCCGCAATTCATCCTGAATGCATTTATAGTACTATAGCCATGACTTTATTTTTTAAGCGTAAACTTCCTACCTTTTTTCTAAAACATTCGACAAGTTAGAGATATGTTTTGAGAGCATTTTCTTTTTTAATAAGTATTTAGGAGCACAGACAAGTCTCGACAAGCACATGAGAAATCAGGATTCGAATCGTAGTTTTTAAATTGGTTGCATTTTTATTCTGAAGTAAGTTTTATTTTATCCAATTTTTACTCAATTTCTTCGCGAGAAATGTATCTATAATTTTCTAAGACAAGCATGATTTCAGTTGTACGGATTTCGTTAATAAAGTCATTTTTCTGTACCTTTAAAAAAGAGGACAAAATTTCACTGAAACATCCGAACTTATCATTAAATGTAAAAAAAAGTATGTTCACGTGAACAATGATCATTTTAGAGTTCAATGCGCTCGAAGAATAAGAGTTTTTGTTAAAATGCGGCCTAATGCGCTCGGAAGTTTTTACAAATATTCAATCATGAAAATAAACAGAGTACAATTGATTTTGTAGGTGCCTAGCAGTGTTTCGCTAAAAAACTGACCAACTTGAGACGTCGTTTAATACCTAGCAAAAAAAACTTTAAATTCTGCAAAAATGCAGATTATCTGAGAAAGAGCGCGAGTAGGTAGATACTCACTACTTAATTTATGTCTTGAAAATTAAAAAAATAGGTGGTCATTTTCTAAGGATTTCGGATATTATTTTCAAAAAATAAACCGGGATTTGAATTTATACTCTCTAGAGGGTTCTAGCTTTTTATATATATACCTATATATGTACTTTTTCCAACTTGTCGAGGAGTCAATTTGCTCAGTTGAATCAAGTTCATCGCCAATGCGACTGTATTATGATGAGTGTTTATTCTCTTTGTTCATTTTTGAGGAATCACAAAAAATTTGTACATAAGTAATAAAAATTCGAATATAGTAAACAATAGCAAAAATAAATACACACTTTCAGGAGTTTTATGTTGTTTGTTTTTCGTTCCACATTATCAATTATTGATACTTGAAAAATAAGAACGCACGCTTCGGAAAGAAGTTGAGTTAGAAATGCATTTCGATTTAATCAGGTCAACTGTTCATGTGAACAGAATACTCTTCGCAGAGCTAGCACAAGCTCTGTACAATTTGCTGTTTTAGTATAAAACCAACTAAAAACACAAGATCATATTTAATATAAATCTTACAAACAAATGAGACTAGATTTCCATATAAAACTAATGTTGTCCACCGATTTGATAGTGTAAGATATAGATTCACAAAATGAACCTACAATATTTAAATGTTTAATCAAACTAAAATCCTCATTCGTCTTTGAGTTTATGTATCTTTTGTCTATCAATTGAATCAGTTGTTTTGTTCATCAATTTCATAATGCTTTCTTCGGTATTTATATGCTATCTTTAGGTTACATGTTTAGTTTAAGAGTACGTTTTGTTTATGTTGCGTTAGGTTTTTATCTTCCAAAGTTATATTCTGTTCATTTAGGGATTTTCTTCATCATTTTGCATTTTTTCTGTTGCTTAAATTCTTTTCTTGCTATGCGAGCACGCTCCCAGTAATAAGTGATTTGCTGAATTCGCCTTGGTGATGATTTCAGCATTTGGGATTTTATAATAGCTTTCATTTATGTTGGTTGTTTTTTCTTACGTAGCTGCTTTACCGTTTATAAATTATCTCATATTTTAAGACAGTTGTTTCAAACCTCGATTCTCCAAAGTGACCTCATCATAGCTACGTTTGTTGTTTAGTAAGTTATTAAGTAGTAATCAAGTTCGGATTGACAAATTTTTGTGACTGGAATTGTACACAAAGAAACGGTCTAAAGGTGGAACTGAAAGATTCCAAGTTGCAATTTAGAAAGCTTTTCTGAACTAGTGTTCAACTCCTGGTTGGAAAAATTTTACAAAAAAAATATCACATGTTCATTCAATTGCTTCAAACACCATAAACTAATGTTGTTGTTTTTTTCAAGGAAAAATTTGTCGCAATGAACTTTTACTAGTTTCGGTTGCGTAATGTTTCTTAATATGGCCACAGACAAATTGACAACGACACTTTGATTTATACACAACACATCATTTCATCGAATCTAGGTAGCTTGAAAAGTTTTCAACTTAATTTCATAGAAAAAAAAACCATACTCCAAAACCTTCGAACATCGTTTGTGTCTTTTCTATTTGTCTGATCTATGGCGAAGATTTTTCGTTTTTCCTTTCAGGACATAACATCCATCCAACAGGGAAAGAGGTCGATATGGAACTAACGACACTACTGAAAATCAGTAGGATTTGATAGTCTCTCGTTACGTTACATCTGACTCTCCTTTCGCCATTGGAAAGTTCCCGATTTGACTCCAATACTGGACGATCCTTGGTTGTTTCCGCTGCTATTACTAAGCATATTATTAGTTCGTCGGATAAGCTGTGCGGCCGAATCGATACGGTTGCGAATCAATCGCATTGCTGGGTTGGTGGCAATTCCACTACGTTTCGACGATTTACTGAAAAATGAAAATAAAGTCTGTTGAAGTTGAGACGAAAAACCAATCACAGCAATCTGAATGTAATTTGAATTTATCATAGCAATCCTGTTTTTTCCTAATTAACTATAAAAACAACCTCTAGATTGTAAACTCCATCCATTAGTTAATAAACTGTTAAACTTATAACAAGTTGTGTTCTCAGTTAGTAGTTGTCCATTAGGTTATGGGCCCAGTAATTTGAAGCAATGGCCACGAACGCGAACCCTGGAATCGAGCGTCTAGTAGGACGGGAGAATTGGACCACGTGGAAGTTTGCAGTTCAAACTTACTTGGAAGTCGAGGACCTATGGGAAGCGGTGGAACCGAAAGCGGAACCGGATGGGACAGTGGAAGCGGTTGACCCGGTGAAGGACAGGAAAGCCCGAGGCAAAATTATCTTGTTCTTGGAACCCGTGAATTATTACCACGTGCGGGAAGCAGCCACAGCTCGGGAGGTGTGGAGGAAGCTTTGTGATGCTTTCGAGGAAACAGGTCTCACGAGGGAAGTGGGATTGCTGTACAAGCTGATTCGGACCGATCTGGAAAGCTGCGGTACGATGGAAAATTACGCCAACCAGATGATATCCACGTGTCACCAATTGACCGAAATTGGTTTCCCCATTCCGGAGAGGTTTGTCGGTGTGCTGTTGCTGGCTGGTTTGCCGGAAAGTTTTCAACCAATGGTCATGGCATTGAAAAATTCCGGAACACCGATAACCGGAGATTCGATCAAGACCATTTTGCTGCAGGAGGAGTCGTTGCCAGGGAACAAAACAGCGCTGGTAGCCAAGGGACGTTTCGACAAGAAAAACGGTTACCATGTCAACGCCAAACAGAAAAGTGTGCATTCCAAGCTGAAGTGTCATCGTTGTAACAAAGCAGGCCATATTGCAAAATTCTGTCCTGCGACGAAGAAAAGTGGCGAGGCGTTTTGTACGGTGCTGTCTGCTTTTCCCCTGGAAAAGACACGTGGTTGGTACCTTGACTCGGGCGCAACGAGGCACATGACGAACAGCATGGAGGTGTTGGAAGAAGTGCGAAGCTCTCACGGGACGGTGGTTGCAGCTAATAACGGTTCGATGCAAATCAAGGCGAGCGGAACGACGAAACTCTACCCGAGGTGTCAAGAAAAACGAACTGCGGTTCCGGTCCATGATGTCCAGTTCATTCCAGAACTATCGGCGAATTTGCTGTCTGTTGTGCAAATTGTGAAACGTGGTTATTCGGTGACGTTCAACAACGAAGGGTGTCGAATTTTGAACCAGGACAAACAGCTTGTGGCAACCGGAAGCATCAAGAACGACTTATTCAAGTTGGACCAGCATGATGTTTCTGGTGTGGCGATGGTTGGTGCTTCGAAAGTGTCGTTGGAAACGTGGCATAAGCGAATGGGTCATCTCGGAGTGGCCAACGTGAAGAAATTGGCCAACGGTGTTGTTGATGGCGTGGTGCTCGAGCCTGGTGATTTCGGTGACTGTGCCACGTGTGCTAAAGGGAAACAGGCAAAGCTCCCATTCAGCAAGCAAGGTTCGAGGGCGCAAGAGTTGCTGGAGGTGATTCATTCGGACATCGGCGGTCCGATGGAAGAGTGTTCGCTAGGAGGAAACCGATACTACATCACATTCATCGATGACAAATCTCGGCGGATTTTCGTTTATTTTCTTAAAACGAAATCGGCTGACGAGGTGCTGAAGTGTTTCAAGGCGTTCCATTCGATGGCAGAACGGCAGTGCGGTCGAAAAATGAAAATTTTGAGGACCGATAACGGCAACGAGTACACCAACACTGCGTTCCAGCAGTATCTGAAAGGTTTGGGTGTACGTCATCAGACAACGAACGACTATACTCCTGAGCAGAACGGGCTTGCCGAACGAGCAAACAGAACCATAGTCGAACGGGCCAGGTGTATGTTGTACGAGGCAAATCTTGGCAAGAAGTTTTGGGCCGAAGCAGTGTCGACGGCGGTTTATCTCATCAACAGGTCTCCCACTCGAGGCCATGATTTGACACCGGAAGAGGCATGGAGTGGCAGGAAACCTGATCTGTCGCACGTGAGAGTCTTTGGTACGAAGGCAATGGTGCAGGTACCGAAACAAAAACGCAAGAAGTGGGACCCGAAATCACGTGAGTGCATCCTTGTTGGTTTCGAGGAAGACACCAAGGGCTTCCGAATTTTCGATGTGAAAACGAGGTGCATCGAGAAAAGCAGAGAGGTGTCCTTTATCAACGAGGGTTCAAGCGTTCCTGATAATCCAATAACAAATCCTACGACGAGCAACGAGGGTTCAAGCGTTCCAGTTATCCCAGTAACTTTTTCCGAAGACCAGGGCGATGCTGATGATGTTGCTGTCGTTGGTGAACCGGACGATGATGTCGTTTCGGTTAGCGATGTTGAAGAAACCGATTACGAATCTGCAGATGGAAATACATCAACTGACACCGTAACTGATGTGACCGTGCTCCCTCCGCAAAACAACTCAAATCCACCTTGGTCACAGGTGTTGAGGCGCAGCGGTCGGGAGCACAGACTTCCAGGCAAGTATGCAGATTATCAAATGAAGGGCAAAGGTATTTTCGTTTCCCATTCTTCACAGAACCAACCGATTGTTCCGAGCGCTGGTGCTACCAACAGTGAGCCAGAAGCTGGCTTCAGTGGCACAGCTGCTGTTTCTGGGCGAACTCTGGAGCAGTGTGAGGCACCTAAGACCTACAAAGAAGCGTTGGCCTCACCGTATGCTGCGAACTGGAAGATGGCTATGGATGAAGAACTGGCATCCATCCGAACGAATGGCACCTGGGCGTTGGTTGACCTACCACCTGGCCGAAAAGCGATCGGCTGTAAGTGGGTCTATGCGGTGAAACGAGATGCAGCTGGAAACGTCATCCGATACAAGGCGCGTCTTGTTGCGCAGGGCTTCAGTCAGAAATTTGGTACGGACTATGAAGAGGTCTTCGCGCCGGTGGTCCGGCAAAATACGTTCCGTACGTTGATGGCGGTGGCAGCGAGACGAAACATGACGGTGAAACAATTCGACATCAAAACGGCTTTTCTCTACGGTGACCTTGAGGAGGAGTTGTTTATGAAGCAGCCGTGTGGGTACACCGTGAAGGGCAGCGAAGGCAAGGTCTGTCGTCTCCAGAAAAGCCTGTACGGACTGAAGCAGGCGGCTCGTTCCTGGAATCAGAAGCTGCACGATGTTTTGGAGAAATCTGGCTATCAACGGTGCAAATCGGATCCATGCTTGTACCGGAAGTGCCACAACAAGCTTTGGTGCTACGTTCTGGTGTACGTGGACGACCTGGTGGTGGCGAGCCAAGATGCAGAGATGGCCGACGTTCTAGTTGGAATACTTCGGAAGTCCTTCGAAGTGTGCGCTCTGGGTGATATTCACTATTTCCTAGGTCTAGAAATAGAAAAGAAAGGCGGAGATTATTTCCTGAACCAGCGTCGGTACATCAACGAGGTTATTGTCGATAGTGGTTTAGGCGATGCGAAGGTGTCCAAGGTTCCACTTGATCCAGGCTACGTCAAGCAGGCGAATAAAGGTGACCCACTTCCGGACAACAAGGAGTACCAGAAGCTTATTGGTAAGCTTCTCTACGTTGCGGTCAATAGTCGTCCGGACATTGCGACTGCTGTTTCGATCCTGAGCCGGAAAACAAGTAGCCCATCCCAAGTCGACTGGAACGAGCTGAAACGTGTGGTGAGGTATTTGAAAGGGACGATTCAATACCGACTTCGTTTATCCAACTGCAGTGGACCAGAAGGTGTTGTCGGCTACGCGGATGCAGATTGGGCCGAGAATCGAGACGATCGAAAGTCCAACAGCGGCTTTGTATTCATGGTGCATGGTGGAACGGTGAGCTGGGCGTGCCGGAAACAAACCTGTGTTTCCCTCTCGACGGCTGAAGCGGAATTCATCGCTCTCTCGCAGGCTACACAGGAAGCATTGTGGCTGAAGCAACTGATGAGCGATTTGAACGAGGAGGTGAATGCTGTCTCGATATTTGGTGATAATCAAAGCGCCTTGAAGATTATCGAGTCGGAAAAGTTTAGCAGCAGGACCAAGCACATTGCTGCTCGAATTCATTTCACCAGGGACCAGATGAAGCAAGGCGAAATATCATGTATCTACTGTCCATCAGAAAACATGATAGCAGATATTTTGACGAAACCCTTACCGGGTATTAGAATAGACTATTTAGCTAAGGAGATTGGTCTGATTGCTTTCGTCTAGGAGGAGTGTTGAAGTTGAGACGAAAAACCAATCACAGCAATCTGAATGTAATTTGAATTTATCATAGCAATCCTGTTTTTTCCTAATTAACTATAAAAACAACCTCTAGATTGTAAACTCCATCCATTAGTTAATAAACTGTTAAACTTATAACAAGTTGTGTTCTCAGTTAGTAGTTGTCCATTAAAGTCATGACTACGATCAGCTAACTTGTCAATCAACCAACTCACCCTCCCTGTTGTTGCTCTTTCTGATTGTTTCCCAATATGATGCGCATGTGAGTGTCCCGAGCAAAGTGATTATCAGCTGGATTCATGATAGTACTGTTGTTCGATAGACTGATGTTCATTTCTTCGAACTGTTTGCCCAGAAGGGCCAGCGAGGAGGGCGGCTGGTTCTGACCCGGAGAACTAATATCACTGCTCGGAGAATGTGGCGGTGTAGCATACAGTGGAGACATGCAACCTAAATCAAACAGATCAGCATCGTTCGGATTCATCCGGATGTTGGACGCTGCAAATAATATTTTTTTTAAGAAAATCTTACCCCTACTTTTATTTGCTTTATTAAGACATACCTAAATTAGCGTGATACTCATCCACATTAGGTAGAATCTGAGTGTGCTTCTTGCCTCCATATTTATTGGTTCCGATGCCACCCGAAGCACCCGGCCCTTGTTGATGGGGTTGATGCTGCTGCTGAACAATGTGGTGTGATTTGGAGTTATGATGTCGCGAATGTTTTTGCAGCTGCTGGGTGAACGACATTGGCGTTTGCTGTGAAAAAAATCGTTAAAATATATTAAACGTTCTTGGCAATCTTTTAATATCAGTTCAAGCTACCTCATTGCTGCTACCGGTAGACTGACTGGAAATGACACTCTTTCGTTTATGCAAACTGCTGTTATCCGATTGCATAGTATTTTCGTAGAAGTTTTGACTATTCTGTGACGATGAACCGGTAGCATTCAGCGAGGACGATGGAATATTCGGCAGATTTAGTAGATTGGGATTTGGAAATGGTCCCGAAGGACTGGGATTATGGATGGAGGAAGAAGGAGGTGGCTCGTCAGGCGATTTCAGGTTCAAGTTTTGCTGTATCATTTTTCCACCATCCAAATCATCTACAAAATGAAAATCAGTTAAGTTTTCCAAAAAAAACCATCATTTTTTAATTCTTACTTTTTGTATAGCTTTCTAGTATCCGGAGGACGTTATTCCTGTTGGATTTGGCAGCCAATTTTATCGGTGTCCGTCCACAGTGATCCGACTTGTAAGGATTCGCGCCATATTTGAGCAAATAGGTAACGCAATTTTCGTGACCTTCCTGAGCGGATATTCCCAGTGCTGTGGCTCCCTGTTTACACGCATGATCTGGGATAGCGCCATAGTACAACAAAAGCTGCATCACCTCGTGATTTCCTTGCCAAGCACACGAGTGTAATGGTGTTCGAGATTCCAGATCCATTGCATTAACGTCAGCATTACCTATAGAATTTTAAAAATCTCATACAAATTATGTTCTCAGAGAGGATTTAAATCGATAGATACTCACCCAAAGTTATCAAAATTTTCACCATCTCTGCATGTCCCTGCCAGGAAGCTACGTGCAATGCAGTTCTCCCTTCGCTGTCTGGAATGTTTACATCCACACTTGAGTACTCTAATAAAAATTTAACCACTTTCAGTTTGTTCTCGAGCGCTAAAATGTATAAAGTTGTACGCGAATCAGCGTCCTTTGTATTGACATCACAACCGAATTTGAGAAGCGACTGAACACACTCGAAGTGTCCTTCCAGGCAGGCCAATCTAAATGCAGTCTTGCCATCGTGGGCTCGTTGATCGATACATGGTCGGTGAACATTCAATATAGCTTCAATCACCGAATTGTGGCCTTCTTGCGCTGCTAAATGCAAGGCCGCTTTTCCTTCGTTGTCACATTCATCAATCTTTGCGCCAGATTCCAATAACTGAATGCAGATATCAGCATATCCTTCAAACGCGGCATAATGCAGTGGTGTCCAACCCGCGTTATCCCGATGCGTTTCATCTAAACCACGATCCAATAACTGCCGAACAGTTTCCAGATTTCCTTGAGCTGCAGCTACACTCAACACTGTTCGACCTTCAGAGTCCATACAATCAATACCGCATCCCCAAAACAGTAGCAACTTGACAACGTTGGCATGCCCGGAGGTACAAGCAGCCCACAATGGAGTTCGGCCCATATGATCGGCCATATCCGGATCAGCGCCGTTCTCCAGCAGCAGCTCACAAATCTCTGAGTTCCCTTCGAACGAACTAACCAACAGGGGAGACATGCCTTCATTATCGGTCTGATCCGTATTTGCGCCGTATTCCAAAAGCGTAGATATCACCTTACTGTACCCGGAACTTCCACAAAGCGCCGCAACGCACAACGCATTTCGACCGTCTAAATCCGTATGATTTACGTCTGCTCCACTTTCCAATAATATTTCTACGATATCATAATGACCCATATAAGAAGCCGCTATCAAAGAAGTGCGTCCCTGTTTGTCGATTGAGTTCACATTTGCTCCTGCCTCGATCAAAATTTTTACAATATCCTCATTACCACTCCAAGCAGCAGCCCTCAAGGCAGTTCTACCTTCCTTGTCAGCCCTATCAATTGAGCATGCTCCACTCTCTATCAACAGCTTCACCACATCCGTATGACCACCCCATGATGCTGACCTCAAAGGTGTCCAACCGTCCCGATCAGCGTGATTAACGTCGATCTTTCGAAACCGACCGGTGCCATCATTCAATGGTTGTCGATAACTTAGCAGAAGTTTTACGATTTCAATGTGTCCGTTACGCGCAGCGATATTCAACGCTGTTTGACCATTCAAATCTTCGATCTCCATGTCGATAGGATCCTTGCAAGCCTGTGTAAAGATAAATATATAATTAGTTCATGTTTAAGTTTCTAGGAAACATTATTAACTTACGTTCAGTGCCCTTTCCAACAGGGTATGATTGCCTTCGTTTGCCAGAATGTGAATTAACGCTTTCCCCTTGTGTAGTTCAGCGTCAAACATATCGTACTGAATGCGATCATTGTGAATATCCGACTTCGAATCTCCGATGGCACTACCTCTGTCATCCCCAACAATTCCACTTCCATCGCCTTCACCACCATCGCCATACCTATCCATACAGGTACCGGTGCTGACCGATGTATGCAAACCAGTCGCCCCACTACTTGAAACCGCACCCGAGCATTGCAGATCCTTTAAATTGATCGATTTCTGCAGCTCTTGTTGGCAGCTTCTCTCACTCGAAATAAGCAACTCCGCCAGCTCAGAGTCAATGTTTTGAGAACGATCCGATAAAACAGGAGAATTGATGGCAGATGATTCACATGACAACACCGTATCGGCATTATTTATACCAGTCTCAATTAGTAGCTTCAATACTTTGCAATCCGTCGGAAGGTTCGGTTTGAAGAAATCGTTCAGGAAGCCTACAAAATCGTCGTCCAGTTCTGCATTTAGATACCGTTCGAGCAAAAGACGCGTTTTACATGCCAGGTTGACGTCGTTTTTGCATTCGTCCTCACAGAGTGCACAACAGTTGAGAAGATTTGTGTAAAAACAGTCGCTTAGATTTGATTTCGTTTCCAGCAGTATGAGAAGTAGATCAAGATTGATGTTTTTGTTAGTAAGGTATTCGCCGGTTTTGATCAGATGGTAAAGATAAAGCCGTAGCTTATTGGGACACATTTGGTCGGCAGCCATGGTGTAGTACATCGATACCATGACATGGCCTTCGTTGAGATCACAGAGAAACTTTTTGGTTGAGAATTTGACGTCAATCAACCAATCGCAGAAAGAGTTATGGAATATTTTCAATGCTTCCGGGTTACGTGGGCTGTACTCGATAATGTTGCGCATCAAGTCCAGTCGCTTTTCGAACTCATCCATTTCCATTGTGTAGTTGTGGGTGCGCAAACAGTTGAACAGGAAATACTTATCGACGTAGTTGTTGCATACTAACAGCACGTTAAGGATAGGTCGAATTTTGTTGTACTGTTTCTTGTTGAAGGACTTTTGACAAATGTACAAATACAAGCCATTGAGAGTGCAAGGTATGAGTTTTATCTCCCGAAATGTGAAAAAGTTATCCTTAATGCCGTTCAAAACCTTGTATAGATACAGTAAGCAACCGTTGGATTTGATGTACAATTGATTCAGACTTTCGATAATATCTTTGGTCAAGTTGATGCCACGGAAATCCGTGTTCAGTCTATTGATAATGTATTGCTGAACGTCCTTGACGACGTGACTCTTGCGCAGATCATCTAGCGTTAGTTTTTTGAATCCCGTAAACATTTTCGTTATGTTTTTGTTCTGCTTTTTAGCCGTACAGACCATGAAGAACCACTTCGGCATCAGGTGGATATGATTCGACAATAGTTCGGCGATGTTTCGACTTTTTGTGATCTGTTTGCCTTTGAGAGTTGAAATGAGATTACCATCTTGGATATAGTTTTCATCAATCGAATCAATCAGGAGCAGCAAGGCATTCTTGGGCGGATTGAGTTCCAACAGTGGAAACAGTATTGCTTTTTTGAAACAGTCATCTGGGTTCTTTTCGATGCTATCGACCGTGATCGATTCGAAGATGTCGGGATTGCTGAGCAGCATTTCGTAGTATCCATCGGCAATTATCTGCCGACAATTTTTCGATTTTGGCAATGGCGGTGGAATGTTGGCCTCCAATGTTGACATTTCGGGAGCTGATGGTGCTTTTGGAGATTCTGGTTTCATTTCTTCCCGAACGTTCTGATCCACGGTTGACGTACAAGTAGGATCTGCTATTTCCATAGTTACATCTTCGTTGATATCATGTCCAAGTTCATCATCTATCTTGATGTCTGAAATATCTGCGATACCTTCGCCTGCTCCATCAAGTAGCTCCTCATCTTCTGTATCCTGTCGGGAAACTTTATCAGGTGACTTTGTTGGGGATCTATTCTTACTCCCTATTGCAACCGGTATTTTGGAAGTTTTTGATTTACCAGGACTCAAGGTGGCATCTCTTTTATCTGTACCCGAAGTTTTCGCTAAGGGAGGGTGCGTAGTATACGGATAGTTGGCGGCCTCCTTGTCCCGACTTAAACTTTCTACTGGCTCTGACTGTTGCCGACTTACTTTTTTCTTTGAACAAAATTCGGCTACTCGTTCATTCAGCTTAATTTCCGAAAGTATCACATCTTCTAGTTCCTGATCAAAGACGACGGTTTCTTTGTCTCCGGATGAAGTTTTGTTGACTTCTTTTACTGTGGACTTTTGCTGCTGATCCGCTTCAGGTAGAGCATCATTACTGTTTGTTATATCTTTCTGTTGACCATCTGAAGTTGAAGTTCCTTCAGAACTCTTGAGAGCCGTTTCAGAAGTTGTGTTGGTCGCACGAGCATTCACATTGTTCACAAAACTTGAATGGCTTAGTATTTGTAGAATTATACTTCTGATAAACATGCTCAAACTATGGCACTCGGGATTTTGGGAATTCACAAAGTAACATGCCAACAATCGTCGATTGAGCATTCCTTTCGTTCCAGACGTTCCCTCTATGATATCGTTACATATTGACGTTTTACCCGAACCATTGGATCCTAGGACTAGATAACCGAGCGATGGCAAATCAGGTTGACCACGGGCCGACGCTTGGTGCGTGGACGTCGCTCTAGGGAAAAATCCTGAAGACGATGATGGCACACATTCTCCAGCAGCAACTCCTTCTGATGCTGCGCCAGGTGGTGGAGCAGGCACCGGTTTTTTCGAGACCCTTTGCTCTAAACACATGGCAATCTTTTTTAGAACCCACTCACGATTAACGAATGCATTCATTTCTGGATTTGCTGCAAATGCTTGAGTTTTGGCATTCAAATCCCCAGTTATAATGTGTTTACCGTTGATTAACTGATTCGGGATTGGTGGACGCTGGTTGATCGGAGGTCCCATACACAATACTTGGTCCGGGTCCAACTGCTCGTTGTCTTCTTGGCTGCGTTCGGTGGATCTGTTACGGTGCAAATTTGTAAGCATTTCGAGTTTTTCATTACATTTAGCCTCTAGTTCGTCTAGTGATTCGTTGATACCAAAGTCCAAGTTTTTATCCTCATCTTCGTTGGCCAAAGTCTTGTAGCCAATTAGTGACTGATGATCGATGTTTTCCGGTTGATACGATCCATTTAGTGAATCGTTTAGTACGTTTTGCTGAACTAAATTGACAAAGTGCTCTTTTCGCGCCAGATAGGAAAAATTCGAGCCCTGATATTCTTTGTGCAGTTCGATCTTTTTGTGCATTTGACTTGTGTCTTTGAGAAAATCCCGTATTCGGCGATCCTCCAGTTCAGCATTGATTATCTTAACGTCGCTATTGTTGAGATTGTCATCTACGTTTGCTGTTGCGGGGGCAGGGCTAGCTGCCGAAACAGTCGATGGCCTTCCCTTGGGCGTTGCTCCCTGCGCTTTGTTGTTGGGTCTTTCGGATTTTTTCAACGGTGTTGCGTAAAGGCTGTCTTTGCTGTTGAGTGCCAAATTGTTTTGTAATTTGTTGTTATTCTCGGGAGGTTGCGTTCCCCCGGAGGCGGTTTCATCGTCTGGGACACCACTTCTGCCACTGAGCGAAGAAGTTGACGCCGCCCCATTTGCCAATGCTTCGTCTCCATTTCGCATTCGTTCGCGACATGGCAAATTTTCGTATATATCGTCGGTACTCATTTTACCGTTCGTCATTTTTCCATTTACTGAAGAAGACATTTTTCTTGCCCTTTCATTCCCGACAAAAACAGACCGACAACGAGCGATTCCGTCTAGATTAGTTTACTTATCGATTCTCCAGTATTTAATGGTTCCATCGTTCACGATTTGAAACGACTCTGTTGATCATATTTTCAACAGGGCTTCTCGCAAGTTACCTTCGCTGTTTTAATGGATTATTATATTGAAACCTTTTTTTTTTGTTTTTCAACCTTGGAACCCTTCTAACTCCATATGTTTTTTCGATTGAAAAAGAACGCGCGTCTCGAAACAACTCGCCCCAATGTTCTTCTTTCCAAAGAAAGTTGAAGCGTTCGATGGCGCAGCTGTTATATGCTCCCCGACTACACAGTTGGGTACATTTGCATCCTGGAGAGATTTGCAAGTACGTTTAGAATGAGGACTTCAAGTCGTTTAACCGAGAGCCATGTGCTCGTCCCAGTCCCAGTGTCCCGCTTCGTTGCCAGTGAGTAGTCCGGCGACTGCTGATTGCTGACTCTCTTGCCTCGGAAAAGTAGTTCCCGAACGACGGCGCAAATCTAAAAATAGAAGAAAATAAACCCTGCGGTAAGAACAAAACCAACAACTCAATGATATAATGTGCTGTGATCAGAAACGTTGCGTCGTGGTGCGCGATTATTATAGTTTTTCGGCACTTACGGAATCGGAAATTATAGACAAACAAGCAAGGGAAAAATCGCATGGGAGAGAAGCTTACATCATAATAGAACGCTGTCGTGTGCTCTTCTGCAAGCCGCGATGTTTTCAAATAAAACCAAAACAGCCAATAAAATGCTAGAATGACTTTTTTTCTGCACATATGCTTAAGTGGGTCGTTGCCGCCAGTAGTGGCCACTGACTGACTGGATTCACCAGAAGGTTTCAGAATCAAGAATGGGCGCTCCTCCATATGCTGTTTTTTTCAATTTGAAACGCGCGAAGAGAAACCCGTCCTTTCAAAGTTGTCAGCACAAATTTTTTGCACTCACAAAATACTGTGCTAAAGTTTTATAAAATAGATTCATATCTTAGAAATGTTGGTTGAGAAAATGAACGAATAACAACTGTAGAATTATTTCGTTCAAGGTACATTTCTAATTTCTATACAAATATAGTATACTTACTTAAGTACATATACTCAAGTATATTTTTGCAAAAGTTGTTCGTACAATAAAAAAACAGTTGTTTGTGACAAATAGGTACGGCCAACCTATGCCCTGGTTGTACTTCGGATTGACTAGCATTAAAGTTTGTATATTTGTATTGAAGTTATAAATAAAAAAAAACGTTATACGAGAAAATAATAACTACAATGCTTCTTATGTCTCCGAAATTTTAACATTCGGCAGTTTTATTTTAAGCCACTAGAGTCCAAGCGATCCAAAATTAACAACTTCCTTCACTGATGATGTAGAATATTTTTTTTCCTTTTCTTTCTGGTTTCTTCCCCATTCGCTGGTCTATTTTGCAATGTCACACCAAGTGTTCTCAAATCTTTGATCTACGTTTTCATCGATGAGCTAATGCTAATATAGAGCAGGTTTGATGGATGGAAGAAATGTTCCTTTGGTGCAATCATCGACAAAACCACTCGAGGAGGAACGAAATAAAAGAGACGCATTGGCTAACTGAAACCATAAAGTGTAACAAAACATGCACGTGGTCGGGTGAGTATCATCGGGCCATATTTTATCCACATTAAGTCCATCGTAGATGATGGCTCATCACTTACTCAAGGGAAACCATCTGCAGTGATAGAGGCACCATTTTATCACCATCATGCTCTCATTCTCTCTGGGCCACATATAAGGATGCTAATTAGTTGAAAGTCAATTATCGGCACTCGTTTTGTTACAATGTTGTACATACCAGTGCCAGTGTACTAGGTACGTCCTGAGAACGACCAGTTTTCGAGGACCTATTCGATACATAAGCCACTAGAAAGGATATGTCAAGTTCCCTCTAATAAACATATAATTTTTACAATGACTCTTAATGTGATAAACTATCGTAGCACTTTTCACATTATTTAATTAAATTATTACATAAACCTAAAATTAAGTCATGAAATGAGTCATGATAAGTTGAGTTGTGCTATCAGTTCGTTTATGACGGTATTCAAGAGTCCCTATGTGGTGTAAGGCAAGGTGTCTTGTCTGGGTTACAATATGTCTTAAGCTTCAAGTACAAATTATAATTTTACATCAAAAAACAACCTTGACCTGGTTGATGATATCGTTTTGCTCACCCAAAGACATTCTGATATGCAGAGCAAACTTGAAGACTTCACCGAAAGCTCCTAGGAAGCAGGTCTTAAAGTCAATGTCGGAAAGACCAAGTCGATGGAAATCATCAAAAAAAATTCTTTCAAAATTTCGTGGTAGCTGGACAACAAGTTGAGAAAATGGAGTGCTTCCTTGACGAGAACCTTGGCTAAGAGGAAGTGCAGACGCTGGCTCCGGATCGCCAGCAGTGGAAATCTTTCATTTCGACCCTAAGCTGCTGTCATTCTGAAGTGAAAAAGCATCACTTGTTTGGCAGCAGATCGTGGCCTAGAGGATAGCATCCTTGTCTTCTAAGCCAAGGGTCATGAGATCATATCCCGGTCGTGAAATAACCTGCACACATAGTATGATGAAGGTTGGCCGTTTCAGCATTAGTGCAATGCTACCTGGAAATACCTTGGAATTATACGCCTCAATGATGCAGCACATGCATGTGGATTGATCTTTTCAAGGGAACTTAGATTGCACTTGGTGGTTATCCTACCTATATAAAATATCTTATATAAAAAGGTGAATGCTTATGAAATTAAAAAAGTTACAGTGGTTGTATATATGAAACGACCGAGAAGTTCACGTAGAATTACTACAGCCTATCCCGAGTCAATGTGTTTTTCGTTTCAAATAAGCATTCTAGAATAAAGTATGTCGAATTTTTTAAAGGAACTTAACTTCGAAAAAAATCATTCATCCATAAATTGTCGTTTTAATAACTATTAATGGTCTAAATCGACCCATAAAGATAGTATGCAGCTTTTTCAACTGCATAACAAAAGGCGAATTAAATATAAGTATAAGCAGAAACAAGGCCGATGTCGTCGAAATTATGCGCCCGGCAGTTATGCAAATAATGTGATAAACACATGAGCTTTGTATCAAACGCTTGCGAGAAAAGCCTATAATGACTGCTTTGATCTAAACGCTTGACTCAGGGCAAAAGCTCTCAAACTGTTTTTAGTCTCATGCGTCTCGTTGGATTGGAATCAGTATCATGTTTTCATTTCCCTTAAGATCACATAGCAATCACTAGCTTAAACTGTTGCTTAAACACGAGATTCCCGAGGAAGCGTTAGATTGACCATGTTTTCATATCTACAAATAACAAAAAAAAGGCCCTTTTCAGGGCCAAAATCTTAAAGAGAGTTGCGATTGACTTTTCTTCTACTATAGGTGGATGACGAGTGCGTTGTGTTGGTGGTGCGTGATGGGTGGGTGGTGTGTGATGGGTGGGTGGTGTGTGATGTGTGTGATGGGTGGGTGGTGTGTGTGTGTGTGTGTGTGTGTGTGTGTGTGTGTGTGTGTGTGTGTGTGTGTGGTGTGTGTGTGTGTGTGTGTGTGTGTGTGTGTGTGTGTGTGTTTGTGTGTGTGTGTGTGTGTGTGTGTGTGTGTGTGTGTGTGTGTGTGTGTGTGTGTGTGTGTGTGTGTGTGTGTGTGTGTGTGTGTGTGTGTGTGTGTGTGTGTGTGTGTGTGTGTGTGTGTGTGTGTGTGTGTGTGTGTGTGTGTGTGTGTGTGTGTGTGTGTGTGTGTGTGTGTGTGTTTGTGTGTGTGTGTGTGTGTGTGTGTGTGTGTGTGTGTGTTGGGTTGGTGAGGTGGGTTAGTGAGGTTCTGAGCTGTCACAACACAACTTGCTTCCGCCGCTGTCGGTCAGCTCTGCTACTGCCCGTGTCACTAGTTTCAATTTCTCTGATACAATGAACCAAACCGTACGTTGACCCCTTGTTTTATACCTTTCGTAGGCTGGAAATAACAAAACTCATGAAGGGGCGGGGCGTCTAATTTTTTTTCCATTTTCGAATAGCCAATCTACGTTGAGCAGGCTTGGTATGTCTTTTAAGAGAGATGTCTTTGAAAGAGGCGTTTTTCGTGACGCGAGATCGGTTCGCGAATTTCAATTTGCCCCCCTATAGTGTTGCCGTAAGACGTAATTCTACGTCAAAAAGTAACTTTTACTTTCACCGAGGTGAAACTTACCTCACAACGAGGTAAAGTTTACATGAATCGAGCAGACAAAAAAGGTAGAATTCACCTAGAAAAAAAGGTAAATCAAAAAAGGTACTTCTACCTCTTGGAGGTAAAGCTAATCTCGTAGCGAGGTGAAGTTGACCTGGATTGCGCTGAATAAAACGGTACAATTCACCTCTAAATAAAGGTAAGTATTTTCCGAATCCGTTCATTGAGGTTATCTAAGTTGTTTTTCCATTCAGGAATAAGTTGCGCAATACGTGAAAATAGGAACAGAAAGGTAAATTTAGCATAAAATTTCACTTGGTTGTGCTATTTCTCATCCTAAAATTTCATTAAAGATTAGCATACTGAGCTACGAAGTGTTTTCCTCATCATTCAGGAACAGCCAACATTATCCCCCAGCTGGCCGGATGGGTGGAGGATTCAGCGGCCATGGTGGTGCTTCAGGAAACGGCTGTTTTATCATTCAGGAACAAGTTTTGCTTCGTGCCCAATATGTTAAAATCGGAACAGAACGTAAATGTTCTCTTAGATTTGCTGGTTCTCGTCACTTAACTTTTGTTACAGATTAGCCGACAGAGCTTCCAAGTGTTTTCCACGTCATTCCGGAACATCCCCCAGATATCATTCCGGAAAAACCTTGGGCTTGTGATATAGCTCAGTTGGCAAGTCTGTTGTCTCCTGAGCCGATGTCCGCGAGTTCGAGCCCAAGAGTAAACATCGAACACAGTTGTATCGGATAAGTTTTTCAATAACGATTCGCCAACTGCAACGTTGATAAAGTCGCGAATGCCATAAAGATGGTAAAACGACTATAATCGAAACAAAAAAAAAATCCGGAAAAACCGGACCTGACCGGAGAGCATGAATGTTAACGCAATGCAGAAGGATTCAGCGGCCATGGTGGCTCGGAAGAACGCGAAGAAGGTGACAAAACGAAGGAACAAAACGAAGATTACTGAGCCGAATTGTCACGAGCCTAGCGAAGAAAGTTGGCTCGGAGTTGGCTCAACAATAATTTTTTTAACACTAAACATACCGACACTTTGTATATACCTGTTCATACCGCGAGCGGCCAAATGACGGCAAACACATTTTTCGCTAAAACTCTCTTGTTTCTCAACAGGGGAGGAGGGGGTCTCCCAAACAAAAGACAAATGTTTGCATAACTCAAGAACCGATCAAGGAAATGGTACCAAACTTGGTATGATAGGGTATTTGGTTACGAGAAATGTTCCTAAAATAGATTGGTACCCCTCCAATGGGGAAATAGGAAGCGGGGAGGGGAGCTCCCATACAATTTTTCGCAAAATTCGAGAACTAATCAAGCAAACGGAACCAAATTTGGCATACGAGGGTATATGGGTAGGAACAATATTCTAAAGATGGTTTAAGACTGTGGAGATATAAACGGGGGAGGGGCCACCCATACAATTTTTTGCAATTAATCAAGCAAATGGAACCAAATTTCACAATGGTGGTTTTTTGGGTACGAGAAACATTTCTATGATTATTTGGAACGTCACCCTCTTCGATAGTCCTATCTGTCCTATCACTGCACTGGTATTATTTTCGAGTACGAGAAATGTTTTTTTTTTTGAGATCCCTCCCTCTTTCCAACGGAAAGAGGGGAAGAAGGAGGAAGATTTTTATACAATATTTAAGGATCACTCGAAAACTTATTGTTCAAATAAAATAGCAAGGGGTATTTGAGTAGAATTTTTTTTTCTATGATTATTTATGGCTTCTTCCTACTTTCACTGATTCAATAGGAAGGGAGAAGGGGAGCTCACATATATATTTTTTAATAACTCGAGAGCTAGATTCAAGACCTCATCAAACAAATTTTATAGGGGAGAGTATCAGGGCACGAGAAATGATTATATTGCTATTAAAAAAACCCTTCTCATCTTCCAGTGGAGGATAAGATAGGGGAAAAGGAGATCCGCACATTTTTTTTGTATAACTTGAGAAATTATCCAACAAATGGAACCAAATTTGATAGAAAAAGTATCCGAGTATAAAAAATGTTTGTATTTTTTTTTCAGAGAGAGATTCATACAGTACAAAGCCGGGAATGGGAGATGAATCGCATTTTTAAAACTATTTAAGCAATAGAAACCATATTTTACACGAGAGGTTTCTTTTCAAGATTCAAGACCTCTCCTTCCTTCAAAGGAGATACGGAAAAAGGAAAGTATAAATAGCTCGGAACTTTTCAAGTAAATGGAGCCATATGTGAAATGAGATGTTATTTGATTACGAAAAACGTTGTTATGGCAGTTCGTGAACCTTCCCCACATTGGAAGGGAGGGAGGAAAATGAAAACGAGTTCTTTATATTAATTATTGAAAAACTATTTCAGATCAAGTTAAAAAAATCATTTCAAAGAATCTTACCTTTTTAAATTTTTTTAAAATTTTGTAAAGCGGCCCACCACACTGACCCATTCCAAAAGGCCCCCTGGTAATGGACGCTTTCTGTTACCAGCATGCCTGACAGCAAAAAAGAATTATCAACAACAATTTAACGCGAGCAAAATTTACTCATGCGGAGAATTTAAAAAATAAATTACATTATGCGGAAAATGGTACGATACAATAAACTAAATTTATACATGAATCTCAGTGGAAAAAGATTTCCTTTTAGGAGATCCGTTTTAATAAACAAAAACAACAAAAATTTAACTGGAATTATTAAACCAACGCTTTACAAAAAATATATTTAAAAAAAAGTTTTACTACTAAAATAAAATTACCTTCTTTGTATTCCATTGAAAATTTAATGTGAAAACCTCTCATTGTAAAGGTATCGAATCTGCATTTATGATGAAATTTTTTTCACAGTTTATTGATTTTAAGAAGGTGTAGCAAAAACACCATAAATATCAATTTTTGAACGAATTTTGTTTGTGTTTCATTGAAGAAACCAACCAAACCAGCTTTCATTAACCTTTCAAATCAGAGATTGGGATAACGGTATATATTTTGCTAGGTGAATTCGAAAAGGGTGAAATTTACCTTTTTTCTAGGTGAATTAAAAAAGGTTTTTTGTTAAGTGAATGAAAAAAGGTAAATAATCACCTCGCGTCTCGGTAAATTTTACCTTTTTTATTTTCCTTTTTTATTCTCCTTAACAGGAAAAAAAAAGTTCAATAATACCGTATTCGTTTCCGTTCAATTTTACACCGGTGCACTACCGGTAGTGCAACTTTTTGCTGTCTTCGTGGCTGTTTTCATGATGAGTGGTGGACAATAATGTGAACGGTGGACATTCTGAAAATATTGTGCCCGCACCATCACTATAGTGAATTTTGACAGGTCGTGCTTCCCGATGTAATGTAAATTGTATGGAAGCGAAAACAAACATCAGCTGGTGATGGATTTGCACAGCTTGATGTTTACAGTTGGCACTATCGATTTCACATAACACCAACTAAAGGTGAGGGCAAAACTCGTTTTCACCCCGTGCCGAAAACGAATACGGTATAAATTTGCCGTAGGAGTTTGGTGCAGCAATTGAAGGAAGGAAATTGCAAAAAAATTAAGCTTAGTAAAAAACTGACGTACAATCTCAGATGAGTTTTTCAATCATTTTTTTTTATGACGAGCGTTGTTCAATGAATGTATAAGCAAAGAAGAACAGATTAACCCTTCCATAAAATGGAATCACGTTCCAGAAACCACCCACTTGCAGATAACGCATGGGGTCTGTTTTGTAGAATAAAACAGTTTTTTACGACACCAACGCGAAACTAGGGAATTTTGATACGCAATGTGAAACATAAATATACAATAAACCTCAAAGTAAATACAGAAATACAAGTATGTTCAGTTTTTTTAAAAAACATAAAATAATCAAATACATGGTAGTGTTTAGTGCACATTTGATATGAATTGAACCATTTTATTGATAACGAATTATTTTAGTCCGACTTAAGTCAAACAATTTACCATCTGACTGATTGATTTGCAACTAATTGACTTTAAACATTGAAAGTTCAAATCGAACAACCGTTGTCAAAACTGGGACGATAAATTTGATTTTCACTCGAAAACAGAATCATCAGACAATCGAATTGACAGATTTAGTTCACTTTACTGATTGCCATAAAACCAATCAATACAGATTCAATTACCTTCCATTGTATGATTACGTGCTCGTGTTTCGTCCGACGATTGTCTTACAAGGCACTGTCGAAAATCTAGTCTTGGAAGATGCTGCTGACTGTCAAGAGTCGTCGATTCTATTACATATTTCGCTCTGTCGACTGTTCAACGCCGAAATTGGGTTACGTGTCCAAATTTCAACCATCGACAGTAATGGTAACACTAAACCGTTCTGTGACATTTAGGACTAGACTAGAATCGAAATAAGAACTGCTCTTCCGCGGGGCCCAGGCACGAGACTCGCGAAGTGCATTCACTAACTATAATGTGCATAGATGTGAGGTGTCGATGGGATGGGTGGTGCACAAATCAGCCGGAGTCTCCATTTGAGCGGTTATATTTACAAACTATATGCAACGAAGCAGCTCTACCGGCGGCACGGTTATGCAAGCTGCCATCATGCTACAAATTTAGTAGATGCACATATTCTCGATCGCCGGCGCTATGCCTAGTACAGTTTGACGCATGCACTACCGCACCACATCCATCCCATCGATGCTGCAACGTCATAGGAGCATCATCATCAAAAAAACTTCTAGAGGCGAGCTTCAAACGAAACACATCCACCGACGACGATTGGCTTCTGTCGTTCGGTCGTTCCGGCTCATTCGGTATGGATCATCAGGTCTAATAATCGAGTTTCGGTTTCACGTCTCTGCTAACGACTTTTTTTGCCTCCTTCTTCAGTAGATTTAATGTCATGATGATGGGATGGCGAACGACGGACGCAAATTCGCAGCGGTAGCCCGTTCTACATTCTATACCACCGGATTCGATTTCATAAAGCCGGTGGTAACCGATAAAACTTTGATTGCATCAAAAATTAGGACGATAGTTGAGTGTAAAAATAAGTTCTGATAAGCCTTACGCGATACTCTGTGGAATAAAAGTATACTGTGATACAACCAAGCAACATTTTAACCCTCATCCGTCCCAGAAATGTTTAACCGTTACAGTCTCTGGAGTGTCAATTTAAAACTTTTTTAATTTTTTTGTGGTCATGATCTTAAATAATTTTAAAATAATATATATCTACAGTACCGTTCAATTCCTGAGATATTGAAGTTTTCATGGTAAGAGTCCAAAAAGTTCGATTTTCGTAGAACTACTATATCTCAGGTCACACAAATTTTAGAAAGCTCAAATTTTGTTATATAATAGCGTGATAGTTGATATATCTTACACAGAAAATTTGATCAAGAAATATCATCAGAGTAAAAAGTTATGGATGTTAAAAGTCGAAGTGACAGTGCGCGTGCTTCCAATTTCTATACAATTATGAACGGTACTGTATGTGCAACGTATAGCTTTTAACTTTAGCTTTCTTGGACACTAAGTAAATTTTTTAGCCATCCGTTGCTGATCTACGGTCGTTTTTCCGAAGCATGTTTTATCGGATTTTTTTCTTAGACTTTGAATAACGGAAAACTGAAGTGATATCTGAGAAACATATTTGGGTAAAATTACAAGGTTTCCAAAACCATAAATTTGGTTAAAATCGGTTGAGGAACAAGAGAGGTATAACGGTTATCACACTCAAGGTCTGATTGGGAATTTTTTTTCCGGGGCTTTCAGGGTGCGCCCATAAAAAAATTAATGATTAAAAATAAAAAATTTCAAGAATTCATTGAGGGTCCCCGAAGAAATTTTTTATTTGGATACACCCGAATAAAGTTACGAGCCGCCAAACCGTCTTTTAAATGTCATATTGACACTCAAGAGCGGATTAGGGTTAACTCACAATCCGAGATATTAACCAAACAGTAGCGCTACAAAGTGCTCCATACAAGAATTTTGAGAATTTGGGAAGCTTTTAGTAACAAACATATAATTAAAAGGGAATTAGCTCCGAATGATATTTTTTAATAATTATTGGGCAAAATTTTGTCATGAAAAGGTACTTGCAAGACACGCCGACAGAAATACATTCGATTTTTTTACAAAAATTTTCGAAAAATGTGCAAACAGCTTTCACATAAGAGCAGACATTCCTGAAGTGCATTTTTCATAAATGAAATACCACTCTTAAATAAAAAATCTAAATCGTTTAAATCTTCTTTCAGTACAAAAAACAACTCAAACACTCCATCGATTCCAGAAAAAAACCATCAAATTAGTTACTTTGGTTAACAGAAAACAGGATAAAATTCCAGTTTTTTCAACCAGGTTTTTTCCTTGTTAGAATGCTTTCCAAAACAGAACTTTCGTAAATTTAGCTTACAAATATCTAAAAACATTTTTTTTTTTGAATGAATGTTTTTGTGAAAATATCACATTTTTATTCTAAAAGTTTCAAAATACTTAGGTGTGTTTTCAATCGCAAGAAAAAGACCAGTTTTTGAAACTTAATTTATCGCTTAGTATCTATAAATTTTTTTTCAAAAAATATTTAAAACACTAGAAGGAGATCTAAAAGTTGATTCTACTTACTTTTTAAGATATCTCTGAAGTAAAAAGCCGTAGTAAAATGAGTTTTAAATTCATCGAAAATTTACACCCTTTTGTTTACCTTTTTTCCTAACTACAAAATGTCAAACATTTACCTGGCATCGCGGATAGTTTTATAAGGAAGGCGTAGGTTTTTCAAAGGAATTGAAAAGACGTCAATAGCTTTGAAGCTTATTTTGAAAAGACCATTGATGAAACCATAAATTGCATTCAAGAGGGCTTCAAATCAAGAATACAACTTTTATATACAACACTTCTTAAACTCAAGATAATTTACACCATTCGTAAACTTGGGTATTGAAGGCTGCTATAAAGCAAATCCAGTAGAGTTAACTTGGGTAATTATGAACACGGGATTATTCTGCATAAACGCCGAGAGCTCCGTTATTATATGACGGGTTTGATGATCGTAAGTTGCGGCAAACTCGAAGCAATCGACCATGTGCTCGCTCGGCTAAAATCCCGAGTCGATGGGTGACGATAGAGAAACGACTGAGAGATCAGTAATGAGCAAAAAACACATGGACTATTGATCGGTACTACACCGATCAGGAATTAATATAAGTTTGTGTTGTAATGTGTCTTATGTTTACTTGACACTGTAATTCATTTGATCGAAAACACCACTATCTGTATACGTACCTTAGGATAAGCATAACTCTCTCCCAACATGAATACTTTCTTCGAGAGAGTCAGACACAATAGTATGTAAGCCATTTTAATTGTTAGAATGGAATCTAGAGTAAAACGAATCGCACGGAATTTCGCTTCTTCCCTAATAAACTAAGTAAAGTCCAATCAAGCGACTTTTTAATCATTCCGAAAACGCGAATGATCATAAATCGATAATCTTGTGGAGTGGTCTATCGCGTAACTTCCCTATCAAGTGCAAACAAAATCTCCCCCCGAGCGGGTGAACAGCTGTTCTGCCAGCAAGAGTCGGCGACTTACCCCGAATTCCTGTGTTGGTTGATGCCGACGTCTGGAGACGGGAAGAAATCCCTCGAATACCGAACCCCCCCATCGGCCGAGCCCGAACAACTATCGATAGAAGATCCTCGACATGTAAACATACTGGAGCCTATTCCGTCACGTTTGCCGTGGTGTAATTAGATAACGCGCCGTTGTACTGAAGCCGAAATTACGGGTTCAAGTCCTGCCGGTGAGCCGTTGTATATTTTTCGAGAAATTTACGGCTTATGTTTTTATGTAACCTTCAACTTTGGACTGATGATGACGAATGACAATCTTCAAGCCATCTGCTAACAACATTCGACTCAGAAGATAGTTTCGCATGATGTGGATGTCAGCCTAAGGATTTAATCAACGCCTGAAGAAGGAGTTCTACAACAAGGTGATTTTTTTTTAATATTTTAAATTGCATACAAAACTGTTCATAACAAAAATATGCTCATACGCTTATGATCTTAGTTTTGTCATGTTCTTTCACGTGGAAAAGGAATCTTTGATAAAACATCAATAAGTCACACAAACGCAACTAATTTGCCAATCCCAGCATGTGGGGAATCGTGGGCCACATTTTGTGGGGTACCTTGGGCCACCTATATTTTTATGTTTGTATACACATTCAGAACTTAAAATACGTTTTTCCTATCTGTACAGTTTTTTTTTGCCAAATGAAGAGTTATGAAAAATGTTTTGTCCATCTTCCTATATAAGGAATTTTTCCAAAACGCTCGCGAGCCAGGTTTTTCAAACTTTTCGATTATACACAACTCTCTTTTTAATTTCTTCATCTAAAACAACTTAAAAATAACGAATTAAATTATGAAACTTCAGTTTTGGGTCAACTCATAAACTTTGCATGTTATTTGGTCAATTCGGATGGAAAGTGTAGTTCAGAATCCGCAATAAGCATGTTTTTGCAGATACGCCAAGAATATTAAATCAATCAGTTTTTTTATTAGGGTAGATATTCATTTGGAAAGTATATTCTTCAAACCTAATCGCTTGACTTCACTTGTCAATCGAAATTCAAAGCCGTAGCCAACCATTTTAATTATTCAATCTAATTGTGATTCGGTTGGTATCGATCATAATTTGTTGTATTGATCGAGTGCAACCGACATTAGTATGCAATAATGTACCCACGTTATAGTCACACGCGCTCTAACCCACCGTTAAAGATTTCCCTAGGCAAGGTTTTGCGGACCTTTAATTTTTGTTAATTTTTATTGTTCCTTTTCAAGTTGAAGGTTCACTCGCTTTACGCAAAGCCAATTAGTGTGTCTCCAAGTAGGGGAAAAAGCTCGAGCTGGCAATGACGTTAGTGCGGATACTTTGGCTGATGACTTCCTCCTTCTGTGGCTGTGGAAAGGAGCTTGGTAGTGAAAACACCAACGCTGCTCCGTTCTCTCATTTGGCAGGAAGAACATTCGTTTTTGCCATAGCTATCAATTTCTGATGCTAGTGCAGGATACCTAAGGTATAAGTAGGTATAACAAACTCTGAACGAAGTGCTGCCCCTGGCGCTGCTGCTGGCTGCGGTCGGTCGCTTCACTTTTCTCTCTAGACTTATCGATTTTTTGCCTACACGTTTTTTCTTCGTTCTCCCGCAGTTCACTGTCGTCGTGCCATAGGGAAAACGAGACATCTACTCGGAAGTACGGCGACTTTGGGACTTCCAGGACTGTTTTTGTGTTTTGCTAATTTAATATTATTGGTTTCTCTTAACGTAAAATATAGGAATATGTACCGTAAAATAATTTAAGGAGAAATCTTACCTGTGGACGAGAGTTTGGATCCGAATATTTACGAGGCTGGAACTTTACTCAGCAGAGTGTTTAATCCAAATGTGAATTGTACCAGCAACAAAACTGTCTTCTATCATTAATATTCCTTCTCATAAGACCCGGTAGAAGCCAACTGAAGCGCACGTTTCTGCCTATGGTAGTAATTTTTTGGCCCCCATGCCCATCATCGTTTTGCGATGTTGCTTCATAAGGAACACTACCTACTAATGGTGGAAGCTTCTTCACTGCGTTATAGGCACCAGAATCGCATTATTTATGATGATGCACCTTTCCTTTTGCAACAGCATATCGCTTGTGCCGTGTGCTCTTCATCTGCTGCGATGCTCGTCTTCGACTGGCTCAACTCGAGAGCGCGAACAAAACCGGATTGGATTACGACGAAGCCCTTTCACGAACAAAAAACAATTTAGCCCTTTTTGCACTTTACTTCCTCCTTAACCTTCTTCGGTTTCTTTCTCTCCCGTTAATTTTTTTCACTTCTTGTCTCGGTTCTTCGCGACTGGCGCTTACACTTCAATGGAACTCATTTTTCTTCTGCGCTTTTCTTCGATTTTCCGCAGTGATCTCGAGAAGGTAACTTTCACACCCTTATTTCCTGTGAATTTTAGATCATAGAAAAAAAACATGAATACCTATCGCTGCATCACCATTTTCCCGTTTGTTGTTACATTATGATTGATTACAAAACAATGAAATTTTTCAAACAGTTTTGTAGACCCGGAACGAAAACACCAACACACACGCCCAATTTTATCGGATTTTTTCCTCGCCTACTTCTTTCCATTCACGCAATTTGCAAAACGAAGGGCAGCTCCCAAACTTCCCAAACGATCTGAAGGCAATCTCCCTTATAACCAAACCATTCGCTTCCCAATCAATCACATATAGGGGAAGAGTGGTGACGCTGGGGGTAATGAAAAAAAAGCAATTTTTTTGATTTTGGAAAGATTTTTCACTTTCTCATAGCATCGGGAGTCAATTTCCACCGGTTCAGTACTGGAATCGATGCTCTTACGTCATCGGACTACCGACGGAACGGAAACCGTGCTAAATGGGTTACATTTGCCACAGAACAGTACCTTCTTTGAGGAAAGAAAAAAAAAACAGCACTTCCCACACAGAACACACGACAACGGACCGCGACACTCTTTCACGTTTCTTCGATGGCTACTCGTGGACTAAAATGGATTTTCTTTCGCTCGCTCTGCGGAGAAGATGAAAATTTTCTACTATAGGGTAATTGTACGTTTGCTTCGGACAGATGAGTTTATAAATATAAATTTCTAGAGTTTTTTTTGATTAGGTCGTATGAGCCACCTGGTGTGTTTCGAGAAAATCTATGTTGAAGTTTTGTAACACATTTTCAATTCTAGTATTTAAAGTACCGATCATAATTGTTTGAAAATTTTGCATGCGTTGCAAAAATAGATGAGAAACATCCTTGGACATTCGATTCAGGCATAAGTTCAGTTGTTTGAGGAAACAGGCACATGCGACCTTTTGCATAACGGCTTTGGCGTTAACGTCCTTTTGTAAATTGATTAATTTTACTTTAAAATCTGACTTATTTTATCCTCAACTTCGTTAGTTCCTGCTTAATTACTTAAGTACTTAAGTTCTAATGTTATGATACTCTTCTGCAGAGTGTATCAGAGCAGAGTGCAGTTATTTGCAAGTGATTTGGAGTTATTCTTAAAGTGAAAACTTGCTATAAGCACCTTGAAAAAAAGCACAAAAGGAAGTGGACTTACCTCTGAATCCTTGGAGTGTTGTTTGAATCCCCGCGGGTGATATGCGCTCTACAGGGTCGGGTATTCTGACTCACACGGCAGTTGTGAATAGGACCATTTTTTATCTCTACTTCTGCTCCACTGGATCACTCCTCGCCACCTTTGCAGCAACACGGCTGTGATACTTTAGAATCCTATCCAGAAACCACCCAGCACAGAGTAACAGCACCGACCGAACACATCCACTGTTGTATGACGAATGAGAACACGAACGACAGCCGAATGGGAGCGCGCTATGAGGAAAGCGACTTTGTCGACTAGCCGTTATAAGCAGTGTTGCCTATTGTCCAGATAAGTCGGCCGCGGCTGCGTCCGACCTCACAACGGCATTCCTAAAAACCACTCTTACAAACTATTTATGTTCAAATTACAAACTCTTCATCATTCTGAAACTCGAATTTTGTCAAAATGCAGAACGTCGCAAAAACCAAAACAACGAGCTGTTATCTTGGGTCCTTTTGTTGCACGGCAATCCAGTGATGCGCAAAACGTCGTTTAAACCAAATTGCACACAAATTAGAAAAAGTAATCATACGTCCAAAATTCAAATAATTTTTTCAAAGTTGTTTATTTATCAAATGAAACCAAAGTTTTACTTAACAAAGAATTCATGTTTAATATTCGTTTACATACAGCAGCTCAATTTGGTCTATATTGGTTCATACGACCTAATCAAAACAAACTCTAGATTTAAAAAACTCTTCAATTCATTACAAACGACCAATTTGTTTCAATTAAACTTTATTTTTTCAGCATTTTTGAATTGTTTTAGATTACTATTAAGGTCCAACGAACTAATTTTAATTAGAAACGCTACTTTTTCTATTTGACTATTCAGCTAAACATTGCTGGTGCTACCCTTCAGCGACTCACAACAAAAACGTTCAAAATGTCAAAAACTCAAAACATTCGCGGCCAGTGTTGCCAATTGAGAACTTATCGAGCTTTTTGACCACCCTGTTATCAAGTTCGCCGATTTCGCCGCTCGCGCGAGAGCGTTTTTTTACCACAGTTGATAGTGCGGTTTGTTTACAAACCATTTTCAAATCCGTGCGCCCCGCGACGCGATAAACAGTTAGAATTTTAGTATTTTTCACGGTAAAAGTTCCGGTGTTTCGTTTATAATAATCGAAATTAGTGAACAGCACAATGGGTGGTTGTCGGTGTACTTTTCGCACTTGCGAAAACAGTACCGCTAGCAAGCCGGGGATGCACTTCTTTCACTTTCCCATTCGCGACTGGCCCCGGTTGGAGACCTGGGCCAACTATGCTGAAAAGCCCGAGTTTAAGGAGCTGCCAATGGCCAAGCTAAAGAACAAGGTGGTCTGCCAGGAGCACTTTCACAGCCGAATGTTCATGAATTATCTCCGTGAGAGCCTAACCAAATCGGCAGTGCCGACGCTGGAACCACTCAACGATGGTCAGGTGCTGGATCTAGAGACAAACGAGATTGGCCTGCGTGAGGAATGGATTGAAATTCAAGAAGATTCATTGACGTCGGGCCAGAAAGAGCAGGATGCAATGCTGGTGCCGGTCAGTGAGGACAACAGTCGAATGGAGGTAACCATATGAAAAAATATATTCAACAAAATAAGTACTGATGTTCCCACTTTTTCAGATCAAATTTGTCAAAAACGATAATAGTCCTAAAGCGTCGCGCCCCGTCCATCCGGTAATATTAAACGCAGTCCCAGTATCTGCTGAAAATACCCCAGCGAAATCTACGCCTACGACCACTTTTCTTCGACGGGTAGTAGTGAAGCGGAAAAAAGGCGTCATTCAAGAAACTCCTTCCCAAGTGAAGATCCTGAAAATTCAAAAACTAGAATCACCAACTGCTTCCAAATCCGTATCCATTTTAAAAGATACGGATTCGGTTCCGCAGCCACAGCAGGAAGAATGCATTGATGTCGAGGATCATCAGCCAACGGTCTGTGTGATTCCCACTTCGTCGACAGATATTGGCCCGGAGGTTTCAGCACCGGCCCCGGCCACCGTTGTTCAAATTCAAGAAGTACCTACTCCATTTTCGGATCCCATTTATTTGGAAAAGGTCGATAGGAACACAGCTCAGATAGAGGACTTGAAAAAGCTCTTAACGGATGTGTTAAATCGACCAGTTCCCAGCCCGAAAGTTATAAAGGTACCGGTTCCAACTTTGGTACCGGCCCCGTCCACGCCTTCAGCAGGGGACTGTTGCGATCCGAAGGTAGCAGAGAAAGGTCCACACATGAACAAGGTGCAACTGTTTAACGGTATCAAGCGATACCTAAATCCGATGATGGTGGCCTTGCTGCGGATGGAAATGTTTGGTGGATCGTCCGCACGCCAGTGGAAACCAGACGAGAAAACGTTCTCCGTAGAGTTGATGGAACTGGGGGAGAATGTTTACGATCATTTCACCGACGAATTTCGCTTTCGGTTACCCGGTAAGAGTGACGTCAAGAAATGGAAGGAACAGGAACTGGATGACGATGACGCTTCATAAAATCTGACTATGGTAAGTGATTTACCGTTATGTATTTTCTCATTCAATAAATTTTTAGCGACAGATTGAACAAAAGAGTTTAAAATGCTGTTGTGGTATCTCACAAATCGATTAGGAAACGATTTTAAGATGATTAAAAGATATATTAACATAACTTTACTGTGGGACAAGCAGTTTTCTCTAGCGGATTAGCATATTCCAAATTTGTACTCCACTCGGTGTACGTAGGTTTCGCCGGGTGTCAAAATAGAGTTAGGGAAGTTGTCATGGTTCATGGCATCTGGGTAATTTTGGGTTTCCAAACAGAACGCTCCGTGTTTGAAGTATCGTGCGCCTCCTTTGCCCCTGATCGGTGGATTTTGAGACATAGCTGGGACCACCGGTTCCAAGTGGGTCACCTCGTAATAATCTTCGGCATTTGTTGGACGAGGGCGAATCTGAAGGATAAATTTTGTTAAATACTCTATGGATACCACTTCAATCAAACCTACGTACATTACGATTTGGATCTGGCATAAAGTTGCTAGTGTACAGCTGAACGCCAGGTTGATCAGTGTAAACTTCCAGCACTCGGCCTGATTGAGGGTGAACAACCCGCGCAGTGAATGTCATACCCTGTTGGGTACCTTTTGTGATGCAGAAATTGTTATCAAAACCTTCTCCTGCAGCACGAGACATAGCTGGACCAAGCTCTCGGGGAATGCGTAAATCGTAAGCTGTGCCACCAACGCAAAGGAAATTACCAGTTGGAATTGAATCCTCATCCGTTTCTGTAATCCTATCAGCGTTTACCGATATGATGTGGCGGTAGATTTCTTCGTAACCTTTGCTCTGAAATAAGTTGAACGTTACTTAATCTTCAGAGAAAGCATATTGAATCCACTTACATGTCCGGCAAGATTAAAATAAGAATGATTCGTTAAATTTATCGGCGTCGGAGCACTGGATGTAGCTCGGAATGTGCAAGTGAATCTATTATCACGCTTCAGTTCATAAGTGACGGATGCTATTACTGTTCCCGGATATCCTTCATGCCCATCCGGATTGGTGTGAGATAAAGTTACAACCGTACCTTGAACGTGGCCATGCCAATTGAATTTATCAAACCCAATTTTGCCTCCGTGTAACTGATGACGATTTTCGTAGTTTTTCGTAACATTGTACTCCACACCATCGATTGTAAATTTACCGCCACCAATCCTATTGGCCACTCTGCCTACGGTTGCTCCAAAGTAGGGATTATTTGCTGTTTGGTATCCTGGAATATCGTCGAAACCAAGAACAACATCCTCCAGAGTACCATCCTTTGCAGGGACCTTCATCACAGTTATGATTGCACCGTACGATATGACCTGTACCATCATACCCGATTCATTAGCCCAGGTGTAACGTTTAACAGGTTGAACCTCCCCAGTCAGGGGATCCTTTACTACTCCAAAGCCATCCACGGTCAAGGTCACAGCGTCTGCCTCCGAATGCTGAGCGCCGTCCATAGTTTTCACCGTCAAAACACTGGACTCTTTGGTCCCTTCGAGAGACATGCCCTCCGGCTGTCCCCCGGAGGACAATGTGATTGATTGACTCATAACTTAGATTTTGCTTCAATACAATTTGAAAAAAACAGTAGGTAGGTAAATTTGATTGAACTTCAACAGACAGTTGTAAATTTTGTGGATCACTAGATTCGACCGTCGATCAACAACTTGCGCCGCAATCTTGCCCTGGAATAGTTGTTATAAAATCGATGAACCGAACTTATATTAAACCTTATCTGGGAAGCACTGTAAACACAACACTCACTTTATTGTCTTGCTTGACCAACCCAAAGTCGACCCGTTATCAGCCCTCTTCAGTTGGTCTGCGGCAGGTTCGCTTGTGTGGGTAGCGCTTAACTGTTTACAGTGGCTTCACAATTATGTGATTTGTTTAGTTGGAATTGAACCTTGTTTAAATTCATTATCTATTGTATTTAAAAAATTTATTTTATTTAACTTTTGGGTTGTTTATTTAAATGAAAGTACAATCTTTATGTTTACGGCGTGTTCGTAAATTGATTTTTTCTATCGAAGTGATTTTTTTTATCGATGCTGGCGTTCGTAAATTCCAAACAAACGTATGCAAAAGCATATGGAAAGTGATTTGACATCTACCAAACAAATCAATCGACTGATGCATCACCCAAAAAAATCAATTTACGAACGCGCCGTTATTAGAGGGAAATAAGCCGATATGAGTTGGATGGAATCCATCTCATATACAGGTAAAGACCCTCTTCTTTAACATCAACAGGTTACAATTTTAATCCAAATGATACGTGGAGAAAAATATGATGATAACTGAAAAAGAGGAACAATTAATTTTGATAGTTAATTCGAAATAGTGTAATTACTGTACGCAGTCGAGGGAGCCGCCACTTTCATGCCACATAATGGTAGCATACAAGTCGCATGTGCTGTATCTAAATTTTAATGAAAACCGTTAGTCACCACAAACTCCGATGTTGTTATACCCCAATTTTTAATTTTTTTGAATATTTCACAACCTTGATCATTAAAATCAAACTTTTTAGAATATGTCATTTAAGCAATTTTATCCATCGCCAGCGCATATAGAAAAAGTCATTGCTTCTCTTATCAGCGCTTGATTGTTAGGTAATTGAATCGTTGAAGTGCGTTTGCTGCGGTTTTATACTACCTACCTACATATCTCCAACCATGTTTGCATCGACCCGAACCCCTCCACAGGAAGCACTAGGGATCTCCTTTGACTCCTGTGGTTTTGAGGGCCATAACCTTGACAAATTTCCTTTTTTTTTATATATATTTTAGACTTAATTTTGTTTCGTTCGCTATTCATTCTTTTTTTTTTTTTTTTCTCCTTAACTATTTATTGGCTTTACCTCTAATTACATAACCGGCCAAGTGTTGTTAAAAAAAAAAAAAAGTTTTAAACATCTATGTTACATGTTACAATAAAATCGGCTATCACTTTATATAAACCAAAATCTTTGTGTTTCAGAATAATTTCTAAATCCGGAACCATACGTTTGTCAATTAAGCTTCTCCAGAGTGGTCTACGATGTGTTTCATACAGGCTGCATAGGAAAATAATGTGGTTTGGATCTGCTAAGTCTTCACCACACGTACAAGTTGCATCTGCGATGATGTTATTCCGAGCTAGATGAGCGGGAATCCTGGAATGGTTCGTGATCAGTTTGGAAAGGATAACAATCTGCCTTCTATTCATATCCGACGAGTAGAACCATGGTTGTAACGTAACTCGTGAACGAATTGCAAAGCAAAAGCGCCCTTTGTTTCCAGTATTCCAAGCATGTTGCCAGGATTGCAAAGCCATTTGTCGTGCAGGATATATAATATCGAAGGTTGTGAATTGATAGTCTCCTGGAGATCCATCGATGCAAGCCAATTTTGCCTCCTGATCAGCTGATTCATTGATGGATATACCTCGATGAGATGGTACCCATAGAAAATGAATCTGAGAACCCAACAATTCTATTTGCTGGATGGCTTCTTTAATTTCGTACCACGCTACAGGATTCGGAAGTTTTATGGTTTTTCTTTGAAGACTTGAAAGACAACTTAAACTGTCTGACACAACTACATATTCACCGGTAGGCGAATGAAGAATGTTTTTCACAGCTTCTCTGATAGCAAGTAGTTCAGCCATATAAATCGACGATTGTGCTGGAATTTTGATTCTGGCAATTCGATCACCAAAATGATTCACCACTGCAAAACCAGTTCCAGTAATATCCTTTGAACCATCAGTTGCAAGATAGTTTGCGTTGCTGTACTTTTCTCCCAAGTATCTGGATACTATCTCCGAGGTGGATTCTTCATGAGGTTCCGCTAGCAATCTTCGAACCGTTGTATCAACCGAAATATTCATTTTCCGCACATCTGAGTCAAACAAAAAGCACGGAAGATTGCATAGAGTTGTGATTGGAAAGAAACTGTTGTGCTGCATGATTGCTCTATGGAGACCATTGATTACATTTCCAGAGCTTAAAACGGGAACCACGTATTGTTGGTTCCAGCTTGCCAAGGAAGCTCTTCGATTGACAAACCGCATAATCATCATCTCTCTTCTATTTCTAAGAGGCATCAAACCTGCAACAACTTCAAGTGAGCCCGTGTGTGTTGTTTTTGTGGATCCCAAGCATGTACGAATAGCAGCCCACTGGATTCTGTCCAAAATTAGTGCATCTTTTTGGGTGATGTCATTCATGAAAATACAGCCGTAATCTAATATCGATCGGATACAGGTTTTAAAGATGGTTATCATGGATGAAGGGTGTGCTCCCCAATATTGCCCAGAAATGCTTCGTAGAAAGTTCAAATATGGGGTAACTCGTTTCTTGATTTCTTGAATGTGGCAGGACCATGACATGTTTCTTGTGAAATGCATGCCAAGAAGTTTCAAGGATCTGACGTATTGTACTGTGTTTCCTTCAATACGAATTTCAGGTGGCAGTTCATTCTGATTTCTCGAAATAAGTAAGCATTTACACTTTGCAGGAGATAACTCTAAACCCAAACCTTTAATTTGGACAGCAAAAGAATTAACAGCTGTTTGCAGTCTTCCACAGCTTTGATTGAGTGATGATCCTCGGACAGCGAGGGTTGTATCATCAGCGTAATTAATTGTGATTACTCCAGCAGGAACAGATTGTATTGCGCGGCTAATCACAACGTTAAAACATATTGGGCTGAGTGGGGAGCCTTGAGGCAAACCTTTCCATGTTGTTCGAGAGATGGTTTGAGAATCAGTACAAGCATGAAGAATTCTTTCCTCAAACAGAAAGAAAATGCTACTCACAATGCATTCTGGCACAGTCATGGCTCTAAGTTCACTTATAAGAATATCGATTTCCACATTGTCATAGGCACTTTTTATGTCTAAGCTGCATAGGACAATATGTTCCATTCTCGTCAAAGCATCAGAAGCATTGTCGACCAATGGTAGAAGGGCATCCATCGTTCCACGACCCTTTCTAAAACCATTGATTTGGTCTGGGAATAACAAATTGCTTTCTATATAATGCTCCAGTCTATCTTTGACAATCAATTCGTAGATTTTGCGAAAACAAGACGCCAGTGCAATCGGACGAATGTTATTAACTGAATTAGGTTGTTGTCCAGACTTGGGAATAGCTACTATTTTGTAGGTTTTCCAAATAGTAGGAATACAACCGGTGTTGAAAATATGATTGTATATCAAAAGAAGTTGACGCTCAGCTATTACAGGTAACTTCGCAATTACGGAATATGGAATACCATCTACGCCAGGACTAGAATCCTTCCCAGTCTTCAAAACTGCTTTCATGTCATTCAGAGAGATACGAGTTGTTGATGGATCGCAACATATACAGCTTTGAAATACCGGGGTTGGTTTCCTAGCTGTTGCGGGCGCTAATTTCTCCATTAGTTGATTAATGACATTTTCGGGTATGCACTGATTACTGTTCGAACTACTGCGACCAGTAAATCTTCTGGCCATTCTCCAGAGCGTGGTTAAAGTAGTGCCGCTGTCACAGGAATCACAAAACGTTCTCCAACTTTTGGACTTTTTTTCCTTTACCATAGTTCTAAAATCACGTTCAGCTTTTGCATACATTTCATACGCTTCAGCTGAAAGCACACGTTTCCATATACGAAAGGCATTTCTCGTCACACGTTTTGCCTCTGACAACTCATCGTCCCAGTAAGGCTGTGGAATTCTGTTCTCCAGCAGAGGTCTCCTTTCAGGTGTAGATTGAAGAAGAGCTCGCCAGATTTTATCGAAAAAGATGTCGAACGATGGTGGTGTTGGCATATCGATCATTTCGGATTCAACAACTTCGGCAAAGTTCTCCCAGTTTGTTTTTCGAATGTTGATTCCCGTATGCGATTCTGATGTTCCTGTTGCGTTCCATTGGACCACTATTGGGAAGTGATCGCTTCCGTTTGGATCGTCTAAAACTTGCCAGTCAAAGCACAAACTAAGATCTGATGAAACAAGCGTGATATCGATAGCGCCCCACGACCTGTTAACATCATACCTAGTTGGCTGACCGTTGTTTAGAACCACTAGGTTTGCTGCTTCAATTGCCTCGTACAACCGATGACCACGTGTATTCTCGCTTTCACCTCCCCAGAGGTGATGCTTGGCGTTGAAATCTCCTCCGATGATACAGGGTTTTGGGACCGATAGCAAAAACTGTTCAAGATGCTCCGCCGAAACATCAGATTGAGGGTGAATGTAAATGGATACAACAGTTATAATTCCTATGCTACTCCGAAGCTGGCATGCAACGTGTTGCAAAGTTCTACGTGGTGAGATTTCATAAGCGATTGGTCGGAAATCAGATCGAACTGCAAGTGCAACACCCATAGAATTTCGTCGGTAATCTTTGCGGAAAATGGAATAGTGTGGAAGATTGAAGTGTAAGGAGCGATCGAGGTGTGTTTCGCTGAGTAATATGATGTTACTCTCGTAGGTGTTAATCAAATTTACTAACGTTGGTCGTTTACTAATTAGACCTCTGCAGTTCCATTGTAAACATCGAAGCTGTGTGGTGTTTTGTGCATTGCTCTATGTGAGAGTTATCATAAACGCAATTCACCCAAGTAGTTGCGTATTTTTCCGTTTAAAATAGCCCCAATTTGTGGAAGTACCTTATCCTGAATTTTTGCGATTTGTTCCAAGTCTGCTTCGTCAATTTCCATAGCCTTCAGAACGATCTCGATGACCTCTTCAGATTCGATGTTTGATTGGATCGATTCGCAAACCCCTTCCGAAATATTTACCTCGAGTTGGGGAAGCTCCTCGTCCGAATCAATTCCCAAGCGGCGTTTACTCGGCGGTCCATTGACGTGTTGAGTGGTTTGGCAGGAAGAATCAATCGTTGATTTAGGTTGTGATGTGAGGGGTGTAGGTGAATTGGAAGATTCAACATTCTGAATGTTATTTGTTGTTGTTGTAGTTGTTGTTGTTGTTGCACAAAACCAATCAATTCTACCTTGGGAAAAGGTATTTTGGCGTTCCTTTTCATTTTTCCTTTTCTGAAGAATTTTTGGACATGATTTAAAATCATTTGCTCTGTGCGAACCAAGGCAGTTAACACACCGTGGTGCAGCTGTAGAGCAATCGTGTGTGTTTTCTTCTTCATCTTCGTTTTCTAAATTGCTCAAGCAATTGTTGCATCGGCGAGCACTTTTGCAGGTTTTCTTATCGTGCCCTAAACGCCAACATTTACCACATTGGCGTACTGGGTAAACATATTGTTTAACCGGGTAGAGCACACGATTCACTTCGACGTATTGTGGGAGAATTTTTCCCGCAAATGTAAAAATCACCGTACCCAGAACATTATCCGTACCATCATCCATTTTTTTCACAATACGACGAAATTGCACTATTTCTGGATTGCCAGATTGAAACAACTTGCATTTGTCGTACACTGCCGCAGTCTTCAATTCCTCGTCAGACACCTCAGGCTCAATGTAGGCTACCCCGAGGCATTCTACCAAACGCTGAGGTATGAAAAATCTTATTTCTTTCCCCTTCGCTTCAGCCATTCTGTTGGCAACATCTTTCGTTCGCACCAAAATTTTCATCCGGGTTTTTGAGACCGGCATTGCCCTGATGAAATCGGTCCCAAACTTCCTGATCATACCTTTAGCGATTTTCGATGCAATAATATTGCCATTGAGTGCTTCAGCCATTATCAGGTACGAATTCGCATTATCATCATGATACTTGCGAATTCGATCATTCGTCGACCTTGAGTTATTTTCCTCGGTCATTGCACGTCTCAACAATAGCGATATAAGGTGGAGAAGAGAAAATCAAAAATTAGCATCAACTTCTGCACAGTCTAACACAGTGATGTGATACGTACCGCAGCACAAGAGAGACTGCGCTATTCATTCTTTGTTTCGATTACTCATTTTTAAATCAAATAATGACTCAAATAACAAAAAGTTAATAAGTAACATAAACAGGAGAATTCAATTGAATCAAAACGAATAATATTAAAAATGTTATAATTTTCGAAGATGATGGAAAGTCAATCAGAGAGATCAATGAAAGAAAGAACAGAGGCCGTAAATATCATGATTTTTTCGAAAAAGATGCAGATCTGCAGATTTCCCACAGTTGATCTCTATATTGTTTCTCTATTAAAGGGTGATACGGTCAAAATTTGGTCAATATCAACCAAGGGGCTGAAGAAAACAAAAATTCCCGTACCAAGTTTTCAGTCAAGAAACCCGCAGGAAGAAGAAAAATGAAACAAGTGAAACACGTATAGGGGCAACATGGCGTCCTCATTGCAAAAATTTCAACCAGAGGCACTTTTTTAATAATCTTTAAAATGATATCTGCGGCTCGGGAATGTCAATCAAAGGGATCTTTGGTAACATTAATAAATTATGGTTGGGCACAAAATGCAGAGTTTTCAGCATAATCCTTGTTAAAATTGATTCTAAATCTGCAGTATGACAACAACAGATGCGTTTGGCAACCAAAATGTTACCCTATTTCGAGTCTGTTATGGGGTGAAGTGTTTAATTTCGGGAACCACACTGACGTTCTGGTACCAAAATTTTAGTACGGTGCGTTTGTATGCGATTTGACAGCTGGTTCAGTCCTCTGATATCAACTTGACGTATTTCTTTCAATTCTGCATTTAAAAAACCTGAACACCCCTTATTTTGAAGGTGTGTGTGTGTAGAATGTTTCTCCTATTTTGATTTTGGAATTCACTCTTCAGTTTTCAAAATGCCGTCCAAGGAAGAAGAGCAGCGTATCAAAATTTTGCTCGCGCATCGCAAAAATACGAGTTACTCGCACGCAAAGCTGGCAAAATCGCTAAAGTTGCCAAATCAACCGTAACAAATGTATTAAAGTGTTTGGGGAACGTTTGTCGACAGCCAGAAAGTCTGGTTCGGGGGGAAATCGAAAACCGGAAGCCGGTGAGACGACAAAAAGAGTTGCCGGTAGTTTCAAGCGAAACCCTAACCTCTCTCTCTCCGAGATGCCGCAAATAAGCTGGGTGTATCTTCTACAACCGTGCATCGAGCCAAAAAACGAGCGGGACTATCGACTTACAAGAAGGTAGTGACTCCTAATCGCGATGATAAACAAAATACGACGGCCAAAGCGCGATCCCGGACGAAGTTTGACTGCATGGTAATGGACGACGAAACCTACGTCAAAGCCGACTACAAGCAGCTTCCGAGACAAGAGTTTCATACGGCAAAAGGAAGGGGAAAGGTAGCAAATATTTTCAAGCACATGAAACTGGCAAAGTTCGCGAAGAAATATCTGGTTTGGCAAGCCATCTGTACCTGTGGCTTGAAAAGCAGCTTTTTCATAGCTTCCGGGACTGTCAACCAAGAAATTCACGTGAAAGAGTGTTTGAATAAACGTCTGCTGCCTTTCCTGAAGAAACACGGTTGGTCCGTACTGTTTTGGCCGGATTTGGCATCTTGCCATTAAGGTAAAAAGGCCATGGAGTGGTACGCCACCAACAACGTGCCGGTGGTTCCCAAGGACAAGAACCCTCCCAACACGCCAGAGCTCCGCCCAATTGAGAAATACTGGGCAATTGTCAAGCGGAACACAAAGAAGACCAAAAAAACTGCTAAGGACGAGCAGCAGTTCAAGGCAAACTGGCTTTCTGCGGCGAAGAAGGTGGACAAGGTGGCTGTACAAAATCTGATGGCAGGGGTTGAGCGTAAGGCCCGGCAATTCGGATTTGGAAAAGCGGAAGCCTAACTGAATATTTTTCCTGAGTTTTATACTATTTAAACTTGAAAAAGAAATTTAATTTGATTTTTTAAATAAACGATTTCACTGATTTACACGCGTTTTCCCTTGACCAAATTTTGACCGTATCACCCTTTAGTAACCTTTTAATATGTTGACAACATAAAAATATGGCTTTTGCACAGTGCATTAGTAAGCCGTTGGGCAAACAAAAATGGCAGCTTAATGCAAAATGAATACGATTTGAAAGAAGAAAGTTATAGTTTTCGAATTACGTTATGCAAACTATCTTCCGGGTTCAAAAGATATACCCGAATACTTTAACAAAAGATCTGAGGGAACCGTTGAATATATCTTTTAATCATAATAGTCATTTTTTCCAATTTAATCTGCTAGTTTCTGCACTGCTACTCAATCAAATATTCACCTAATGGATTCCACTTGTTAGCCAATGATTCGAATTATACTTATTGGCACTTTTTTTTAGAGAACAAGCGCATTCATTTAAGTTTAAAACAACATTTTAGCTAAATTTTGCCTTTTCCGCATATAAAATCAATTGATGTGTGCCCAACAGACCTCTTGTATGTGTGTGTAGCAAAAGTTCTATAGGGATTCTTGTTTCAGCTATTAGCAAGTGCAGACGTCATGAACCTTCTCTTGGAAAGTTAGAAAGTCCTGTTTTCCCGATACTACAGTCGGTACGTAAAAAAATCTCGACCGTATTCCTCTGTCAGGCTCAAGTCCAGAATAATCTGCCGACAAGCAGAATGCCGGACCTTGGGTCGTGAGAGGAGAGATCGGACCTTGGGTTGATAAGAAAAGAGGTCGTAGCATGAGAATGACGAAGCGTTCGTCTACGAGTATTGCCGTGAAGTGCCCAGCATGACTTACCATCTTATCTAAGGAAAGCTCCACCACAGCTAGGGATGTACAATAGACTGAGTCGATTTGGGGTCATTTTTGAATTTCTCAAACCCTGGGGTCTAAAAAGCTTCGTCTTGGTCCAAAACTCATCCATGATTTTTTGTAGAATTTTTAAGTAACTTTTACATGAGTAAATTTGAACCACATTGAACTTTTAGGTTTGTATGAGAAAATTGAATATTTTGTTCTGAAAAATCAACATCGTTTTTGTTTCTTCTGTGGAACCCAGCCAGCATACAGTTTTTGTGGCAATTTATAAAATTCCTTAGGGAAATTTTTTGCTGAACAACTTTGTCGAAGACCGTTACTTCGTATCTTATTGTATGTATGTATGTATGGTTCCCCCAATCGGTAGCAAGGTCCAGCCTATGTCTGTGTGGCTTGGCCTTCGAATTGATGAACCGATGACGTTCTCCGCAGCACTGTTGATGGCTGTCTTGATGGTATCCCAACAGTCCTCGAGAGGGGCTTCATCAAGCTCGCCCTCTGCCGGCAGCGCTGCTTCGACCGGTTTCGCGTAGTCTGCCGCGACCTCAGGTTGCTTCAGTCGCGCGATGTTTAACCGAGGCGGGCGCCGGTTGCGTGTGTTGTTCACTACGGAGAGTTTTGGGCGCATCTTCACCATCTTCAGATAGTGGTCTGACTCGATGTTGGCGCCTCGACAGGATCTGATGTCGATAATGTTCGAGAAGTGCCGGCTGTCGATCAAAACGTGGTCGATCTGTGATTGCGTTTGGTACGGTGATCTCCAGGTGTACTTGTGTGGGAGGCGGTGCTGGAAAAAGGTACTACGTACGGTCATTCGTTTGGAGGCGGCAAAATCTATCAGTCTGAGGCCGTTTTCGTTGGTCAGCTGGTGCGCATTGAACCTTCCAATTGTCGGTTTAAATTCCTCCTCCTGGCCGACCTGAGCGTTAAAATCCCCGATGACGATCTTGATATCATGTTTTGCGCAACGGTCGTATTCACGCTCCAGCTGCGCGTAGAATTCGTCTTTGTCGTCACCGGTACTTCCGAGGTGAGGGCTGTGCACGTTGATCATGCTGATGTTGAAGAACCGGCCCTTGATTCTCAACCGGCACATTCGTGAGTTGATCGGTCACCACCCGATCACGCGCTTTTGCATCTTTCCCATCACTATAAAAGCTGTTCCAAGCTCGTGTGTGTTGCCGCAGCTCTGGTAGATGGCACGACCATCTGGATACGTTCGTACCGTGGAGCCCTTCCAGCATACCTCCTGCAGCGCTACGATGTCGAATTTGCGGCTCTTCAATTCGTTGAAGAGCACGTGGGTACTGCCCACAAAATTTAGAGATCGGCAGTTCCATGTTCCAAGTTTCCAATCGCTAGTCCCTTTTCGTCGCGTGGGTCTTAGCCGATTTCCATCCGAAATTTGTTGTTCGTTGCTTATGTTTTTTGTAGTCACGGGCTCGCAAGGTGGGTCCCGAACACCACCAGGACGTTGTTGCACTCCGCACGCCGCCCTGACATGGAGAACAGACGCGTACGAAACCCCCTGACTCAGTCTAAGGTTGCTCGCAGCCCAGCAAGCACCACGGGGAGGTAGAGAATCAGAGTTGCAGACAAGAGGTGATATGACCACTACCCGAAGGTTGGGTGTATGGGGTCTCGAGTTGCACATTGTCTACCGTTCGCTAGCCAAAAAACAGGTTAAAGATTTTAAATGAGGTACATTATCCTCCAAATAGTGCAAAAACTATAAAATTAAATAAATTGCACAAAAAATTGTGTGCAATGAAGTTAAAAAGATATAGCTCCCATTTTCCACTTTCTGTTCTTTTGCTATTGTCATTGTTTGTTTTTTTACCTTGGGTTGTTAAGAAAAGAGGTCGTAGCATAGAATGACGAAGCGTTCGTCTACGAGTATTGCCGTGAAGTGCATTAGCATGACTTACCATCTTATCTAAGGAAAGCTCCACCACAGCTAGGGATGTACAATTCGTTCGTTGAATGTTACGTTCAGTTGTAGATTGAACTTCCCCAAGTCTTATCATGCCATCGAATGTACATAAGTACCTATGCCTATAGCATTTATTTAATGTCGTTTTCTGAGACTGAACACTCAAAATCTGACTATGTTATCTATACATAGATTAAATATTCAATAACACACGTCATAAATTGAAGTGCCTTTGAGTGCAAACCGAGAGAAAAAAAATCAATGAAATCGTTGATTGCTGTCGAGAACTTTATTTTTGTATGAAGATTTAGTATCGTTTTCGCGGGGAATATACCCTATAGGAAGTAATCTTGTAAATAAATCTCACGCAAACCGCTAGTGGTTCACTTTGTAGAAGTTTCAAAATAATAGACACGTTTTGATAGTTCGTTTGAACATTTTTCCTTTATAGTTTTTCAGTCATTTCAAACTCAAAAATCACTTCGCAAATAAACCTAAAATTTACAGTGACCCCAGCGAGATTTATGGCGAGTCGCGAGAGTCGCCAGAATTCTAATTGCTATTTCGACAGAGTATTAATTATCGATTCGAGTAATATTTGTCAAGCTGCATTGTACATGCCGAACACATTTGCTGGTATCAATAAAAGGGTCGTTAAAAAAAGACTATTGGTCGCACAAAACAGGGACGGGAATTAACACCTCCCTAATTTGGCAGATGACGATGGAGACCGGTGCGTAAGGGAAACTGTTTCAATAATTTAATTTGTAAATTTATAAAAATGCCCTTAAAAAGTTGACATTGATTGCTTCAAGCTAAGATTCGTTAGCTATAAATTCTACGCAATTTCTCTTTTTCAGTGACTCTTCTCTCATATTCTCGGAAATCCTGGAGACCAGACGTATTCTTCTGTGTGTTATTTTGACTTTTCAATTTTAGATTATACTACTTACTAGAAGCATAGATAATCATCAGAATGATATGAATCAATCTAACAATCGCATCTATTGAATTGTGTCGTGTGACACCGTTTACACATCGAAGCCTAAACCGTTGACTGGCCGGCCATCCATCGATACAACAGATGGAGTTGGTCAATGAATCGGGGACCGACTAATCATGCCATTCTTTATCCATGCTGTCGGGTTCTCCGCCTTTCGACTCACTCAGTCATCAGTTCTTTTTGAACCGGTGAACCGTTCGGGTGCCCGCCAAGTTACGCGTATCTATCAGAAAAAAGGCGCACGTGATTCTCACAATCCGCATCAATTTGTTTCAGCTATACGTTTACTCGTCAGTGTGCATTGTATAGCTGTGTAGAAAGATAGGCACCGTCGCAAGCACAAACAGTTATCGATTGGAAGTTCCCAAGTTCAGCGGAAAAAGTTTTGCCGATACCGCATGAAAACAACCCGTTTTGCATCGTAGTCCTAGCCTGGATTTGGCAAACAATCAAATTTGGCGCCCGTCGGCTGCGTTTCGTGCGTGGCTAGCCGGTGGTTTGTTTCCGGAGGTTTTTTACCCCCCAGCCAGTCATGCAGTGGTGTATTGGTTTCGAGTGATGTGGTAGAATTCACAAACTTCGCGCGGCGTTTATCGATTACGGTCCCCATGTATGCCGGCCTTGAAACATTCTGCTGGCAGGCGAAGACAGTGCATCAAAACAAAAAAGGGTTCCACTTTTAATAGTATGTACGTGTTTAGGATTTTTTCGGCCTTTTCTTGAGCCGCAAAATTTTCGGCTCATAATGTTGCGTTTCAAAGGTTTCATAATGGCATTGATTTCTCTGCAAGAAATTTGTTAACATCAAATTTCAACAAGGCTTCGACAAGAAAGCCATATAGACTCTGGCCAAGATTTTCACAAAAATTGCCTTATTCTGAAGATTAAGATTATGAGCGCACAGGCGGATCCATGATGCTAAATTTTCATAAGTAAATTCAGTTTCATCTGTCCCTAGCTTCAAAATAAGGCAACTTTGCTGAAAATCTTGGCCACCCATGCCATGGACAGTTAAAGTTCTAGATGTTTATACATTTTGTATAGCGGAACTAATCTGAACAGAATCTTTATTGCAAAAACATTGACGCATCGATGAACCCAAAAACCAATCACGGAAAATAATAAAAAGGTAAAATTTACCTTTTTGCGAGGTGAATTTTTTCCACCCCTCTTTCGAGGTAAATTTTACCTTTTTTTCATTCACCAAGCAAAAAGGTAAATATTACCTTTTTTCAATTCACCTGGCAAAAAGGTAAATTTTACCATTTTCGCATTCACCTAGCAAAATAGTAAATAATACCGTTTTCCCATTCACTGATTTAAAAGGTAAATGCTATTTGGTTTGGTTGGTTTCTTAAAAAAATGAAAACAAAATTCATTCAAATATTTATATTTATTTGGAATAAATATAGACTATTCATTATATTTATTTTTGTAATGTATCACCGTGTTTAAAAAAACTATTGAGGTAAATCCTTTTTCGCCAGGCTCGTGGCAATTCAGCTTCACGTTCTTCCGCGCCATAATGGCGACTAATCCAGTCAGATCCGGCTGTTCCGGAATGATATCTGGAGGATGACGTGAAATATACCTCGAAACTGGGCCGATCTGAAACAAAAGCATAGTATTAAGACGAGAACCAGCACAACTAAATGATATCTAAGAAAAAACTTACCATTCTGTACCGATTTTCTCATAATGGCACGAAACATAACTTCCCTTCTGAACGACAAAACAACTTAACCTCAATAAACGCGGATTCGGCAAATAGTTACTTTTGTTCGAGATGAATTGTACCGTTTTGTTTAGCTCAATCCAGGTCAACTCCACCTCGCTACGAGGTAAGTTTTACCTTATTTGGATTTACCTTTTTTTCAAGGTGAATTATACTTTTTTATTGAGCTCACTTCACCTCGCTACGAGGTAAGATTTACCTTTTTTGTGATTCACCTTTTTTCTCGGTGAATTGTACCTTTTTTCCAAATTCGATTCAGGTAAATTTTACCTCGCTGTGAGGTGAGTTTCACCTCAAAGAGGTAGAAGTTACCTTTTTGGCTTTCACGAGCGTTCACCTTTGCTTACTCGGTAAATTTTACCTTTTTATTATTTTCCGTGATAGTTTCTCTTTTACCTTTCTTAGAAAAAGGTATAGTTATCGGTCGATTTGGAAGATAATTAATTATGGGTTTTAAAGGGTGTCCACGATGAAATTGCCACACACAAAATTGATTCGCAAAATTCGAGTTTTCATCCGATTGCCATCAAATTATAGGGATTTTTACTCGTATTTTTTTACAGTCCATACGCAAATGCCCGCATCTTGGCCTTAACCCCGACCATAAGATTCTGCACAACCTGTGAATCAACCGTTTTTTGCATGTAAACTCATACTTTCTTGAGTTCCTCGACTGTCTTTACTACCTTAGGTCGATTAAGAAGGTGGTGCTTCATAATAGCCCAGTACTTCTCGATGGGGCGGAGCTCCGGAGTGTTGGAAGGGTTGAACACTTTCGGCACGAAATTGATCTTATTGTTCGCATACCAGCATTTTCAGCACATCCTTGAAGTAGTGGCATGAGTCAAAATCCAGCCAGAAGATTGTTGGGACATTGTAGGCTTTCAGGAGATGAAGCAGCCGCTTCTGGAGGCACTCTATCATGTAGATACACCCGTCTGTTTACCGTGTCCTGTCGTATCGTGTCGTACTTTTACCCCACCATACTCGACCTTTTTTTCTAGAACTCTTTAAAAATTCTAAAAAAAATATATCGGCTTAAAAGTACTACATTATAGTTTCAAGATCAATTTAACCGGACTTATTTTTTCAAAATTGTTTAAATTATGGAGTTCGTTAGATTTGTTAAAAAAATCTTGAAAACCTGTCAATTTGCTACGAAAAGACTACGTTTTAGAAGACGCCGAAGTGTTTGTCATGATTTCTAACCGTTTAACAAGTTTTGGGATACAATCAGTAAAAATTTGAAACCCTTTATATTGAGTTTTTTTTTATGTAGCATGATTTTATTTCAAAAACGTGTCTAATAAATATCGGGAAAATCAGCATTTTTAACCGGGAGAAAACCTGGGAAAAACCGGGAAAAACTTTGGAATTTCAAAACGAAAAATCGCTAGCAACCCTGTTATTCGCAAATTTGGACATCCTCTGAGTGCGGACATGCACCGGAACGCTGAACTTATCCTTGCGCGTGAAAAACAGGTTGCCGGGGATTTGTATGAACTCGACCTTCAGATATGGTTCGTCGTCCATGATGCAGCATTCAACTTTCGTGCAGCTTCTTAGTCACATCCCGAACGGAGGCGTTCGGGTTTCGGTTGAAGGCCCCAACTACCGCGGTTGTGATTTTTGGTGTTGTACGCAATACTTTTCCTTTCTCTTCTGGGCTTCCGATCGGTGGTCAATCGTTCCTCGGACCGCATAATCACTCGCGAAACCGTGGAATTCGCGATTCCCAACGTTTTAGCGATGGAACGATGCGAGAGATCCTTGTTCCCGTGATGAATGAGCAAGATTTTATAACGCCCGAGCGAGCTGTTCTTTCGACTCCATTTCCGCGTGTTTTGACCACAGGACATAGTGTGGCAATTTCATCGTGGACACCCTTTAGACATAGGTACCTTCCCAGACAACCAGAAGTCGTATTTTATTTTACAGATTATATCGTATAGAATGTTATTCAAACTCATTTTCGTATATCAGCACCTACAATGTGCGGCCCATGCATATTCTTTATCGTATTTGAATACATGGCATGATTTTATTTCGTCAATACAATCCAAATCAAGAAATTGTGTGCCAATGTACCTATATGGACTCCAAAATAATACGTATATACTGGTTTTGCTGCATTATATACGATATGTTTACACGTATATTTGCACGTATATTTGTGTTGCAAATTCGAAATACCCACCAAATGGTTGCCTGGGACGATGATCAGCCACGATTGACAGATTTTGTCGTGCTATGCATAAAATTATTCGAAATAAAGATTTTTTTTAACATGAAATACGATTTATAATATCATAACAACCAGGTGTTAGATCTTAGCAGAAAGAAAACAAGCACTCAACTTTGCTTGCCACTTAGAGATATATGCTATAACATCGTATATAACTGCATGGATTTGTAATAATGTGCATGCAATCGTATACCTATGCAAATTAATTCGCATGTCTGATTTTCGTTATACGTATTTGCTGGCAATCGTAAAAGAATACAAATAAGTTCAATAAAATCGTTAATGGTAATTCGACATCGATGATTAGACTCGTATTTGAAGAGGCTTCAAAATGCTGATCTATTTTTAGATCATCGATGACGTGTTCTACGATTTGAAAGATTTTAGTTATAGAAATATACGATTTGCTTTTGGTTTAATGCCTTTGAAGCAAATCCTCTTGAATTTGTATATTCCAGATAGCGTCGAGGAACCATCATGAGCTGCAGATCGTATCGTCAGGGGATCAAGTCCAGGTACTAACAATTACTTCGTGAACGTTGAAAAAAATCAGCAATCAGGCAAATAATAAATTTGTACGATATAAACTTAAATTTGACAGCAAAAAACGCATTTGTTTGAAATAATCTTATTTTTTATTATTTTTGGGAATGAATAAACCAATTGGTTTAAAGTACCAAAAAAGTTATAATCTTATTTTTATTCAATTGACGGAAAATGAGAGCCCTGCACTCAAGTCGCAAAAGACGACCAAATAAATCGTCAAACTTTCCATATTGTTACGAAAAATTTCGTATATTACAACCTCAATCATCTATATGATGACGTTAATTGTCATAGTATATTCCAAAAGAATCAGGGTAGTCGTAAATGATGCGCATGACAAGTCGTGCAAATCGTAATTTAATACAATCCAAATCAAGAATATGTTTGCTAATGTACCTATATGGCCTCCAAAATGATACGTATATACTGGTTTTGCTACATTATATACGATATGATTACACGTATATTTGCACGTATATTTGCATTGCAAATTCGAAATACCCACCAAATGGTTGTCTGGGTTTATAGCAATCTATCGAACCAGCTCGAAGAGTTCTGCCGATGTGTGTGTATTTGTGTGATTAGTGTGAATTTTTGTTCCCTTTTTTCTCGACGATTTTACGAAACTGGGTGCACAATTTTTTTCATAGTAAATATCGTAAAATGATCACTTTAAAAAACATGTCCATTTGGCTATCCAGCAATCATGAATTAAGATGATCAAAAATGTGACGTCATATTTTTCATGACGTCATATATTTTTCATAACGTCATAGGCACGATAGGCGATAGGCTCGTTTTATTGGTGTACAAATCTCCGTGAGTAAACGATGGGAGAGCCTATTCGACAAAATCACAATGAGAGATAATAACCAAACAGTAGCGCAACCAAGTCTTTCATAGTAGAGTTTAGAGCATGGGTGACTAAACCATGGCCCGCGACCAGCCTTTTATGGCCCGCGAAGCTCTTTTTGGAAAAATCATGTTCTAAAAATTGAACGGGTTTCTTAGTTTGCATACATCATTTTTATAAATATACCTGAGTCTACACTAACTAAATTCAAAAGATTTTTTTAAAAATTGTTTAATTTGTCTATCAAATTTGTCTAAGGAAACGGTGAAAACTTTGGAAAATGAGCGGTTAATTTTATATTTGGAGACCATAAAATTGACTAAACGTCCATTGTAGACACGTGATTTGTTATTTCTGGGATGAAAAAACCGAGAAGGTTTTAAATTACATAAAAAGATTGACGTACATACGTAAGTTGGGAGGGATAATTCATTTCGTACTGCGTAATATTTCTACTAGATATCAAATGGAGCAAAATTAGTAAAAATATGAGGGGATCAAAATGACTTATTAAGATCAATAGCTTATTAATAGCTTAGCAGTTATCAATCTTTTTTCAAAATATGTTCGAAATTCTGGAAGAAATTCTGAAAATTTATTCTACCTGCTTTCTTAGAGATCTCTGAAGGAAAAAGCCATAGTAAAATAAAATTTAAATTCATTGAAAATTTTCACTTTTTTGTTAACATTTTTTCCTAACAACAAAACGTCAAAGTTTCTCCTGGCATCTCGAATAGATCATTGCTTGACAATGTTGAGGCCCAAGCATAATTCACTCAATTACAAAATGTTTTAATCCTCGGTCTAGAAAATTCAATGATATTTTTATAAAAATTGACAAATTTTACAAAATTAACAAAAAAAAATTAGAAAGAGTAGCAGGATACAACGCAAGAATAACTACAGAAACTTTTTACATAAAACTAAGAGGGGACAACAATGTTGTAAATAGACTACGAGATTCATGTAATTTTAAAACAGCATACGACCCCGTCATTTCCAAATTAACACAGACACTGACACACAAATGTAAACGAAAAACAAAACAAACTTAGCCAGAACAAATTAGTATGGACGAAAGCCAGTAATTTGTGAGTTTGAAATCAAAAATTGTAATTTTAGTATTAAATTGCAATTTAAAATATATTTTAGTGTCCACTGAAGAGGAGCGAACGCCAAAGTAGCTCGAAACGTTTGAACAACTGGTAAAAAATGTTTTTAATTTGTAAAACTCGCCGAAAAACGTCAATAAAATTCACCAACAACACATCGCGGCGATCAACCAACATTCAAAATTAACAAAAACGACGCATTTGACAAAAATTACAAAATTGTAAAAAAATAACAAGTTTCAAAATTGTGAAAATGGTCCAACTCGGCTAAATCAACAAAATTTTCAAAAATGACAAAATAGACAAAATATTGACAAATTGACAAAATTGACAAATTTAACTAAAATGACAAAAGTGGATCAATTTGACGAAAAGTACAAAATCAATTAAAAAAAAGTTATCAAAAATTGAAAAAAATGACAATACTTACAAAATTGACAAAACAATAAAAACAAGAATCACAAGAATGCAAAAATTACAAAAAATGACAATAACGACCAAAATCCCGTTTGTTATTAATGTCAATTATGTTTATTTTGTCAGTTTTAACAATTTCCCCAATTTTGTTAATTTTGTTGGTTTTCTCAAATAAGTTCATTTTATCAATATAGTCTACTTTGTCAGTTTTTTCACTATTGTCAATTTTTTTTTCATTTCGGCCATTTTCTCAATTTGATAATTTTAAACATTTTTTTGCATTTTGTACTTGTTTTCATTTTTTTTTAAATTTGGTTGGGGAAAATCGGGTAAGACGGACACTTTCAATATTTCGCGAATTACAATGTTTGGCACTAATCTAATGGTGGGAATATGTTCGCCTGAGTGTATCAACACTTTCGAGACCCTTTGTTTATTTATAGCAAGCAAGTTCCCATAATAGTAAACAAAACAAACAAAAACTTTGAGAATCCATTATTTGATGTAATTTTCTCCCCTCATAAAATAGTTCATAACTCGCAAAATTTTCGAAAATGTCAACCGTTTTCAAAGGAAGAGTGTTTATTAGGCTTCTTTTTAACCATATGGTGGAAAATCAGCGAGTTTCGGTCAAAGGGCTCTAAAATCCATCATTTAAAGAAAAAGTTGCTAAGGAGGGTAAGACGGACACCTCCAGGTCGGGTAAAACGGACACATAAGTTTCTCCAGGTATTTTAAATTTTTCATCGGTTTGATCCTCCATATGCCTTCAGAAGACCTTGGCAAGAGCAATTGCCGGTCGAAAAGCACTCAACATCTCAAACAGGCCATAAAAACTGTAAAAACAGGATCTCCGGTGAAGAAAGCGCCTATAAAATACGGAATTCCGAAACCACACTGTTTCGCTTCTGGACTCGGACCAATTGGTTCCATTTTGGTTTAAAACGTTTTCTTATACTTAACCCGCAAAAATATCTACATTTACAGCAATTTTTGCGGCAAAATGTACCTTTTCTGAACAGTGTCCGTTTTACCCGACTATTTTTGAAAAGTGTAATTTGCAAGCATTTTTTAGATGGCTATAAAAACAGCTTTGATGAAGGAATTTACTAATTGCAGTGGTTAATGCGATAGTAAACAACCTAAACTGCCCATCTGCACGGAAACTGCGATGAAAATAGCAATATCTAGTTTTCTATTGCGATTCTACCTTAGGGTGTCCGTCTTACCCGACTTTCCCCTAAATTTTATTGTCATTTTTGTCAGTTTTGTCATTGACGTTCATTTTGTCAATTTAGCCAATTTTATCATTGATATCAATCTTGTATTTTTTTTTAATCTTTTGTCTCAATTTTGTAAATTATACGAATTTTGGTCAGTTTTGCTAATTTTGTCAATTTTTGATGTTTTGTTTTAAATTTTCTCAAATTTGTCAATTTTAACAAAAAATCATGCAATTCACAAAAGTGACAAAATTGAAATAAAAATATTAAACTTGACAAAATCAATTGTTAATTCAACCGATTATTGGACCCTACGTTACCACATCGTATTTAACTCCAGAGATAGTCATTTTACCCAATTATGTTTTCAATATACAGTAAGGTTTTACGTATTACCGCGTAATAAAATTCTCATAAAAAAACCCGTTAATTCCTGAAAACCGCATTAATTCCCGGAGACCCCGTCAAAAAAACCTTGCTAATTGCGGAAAACCGTGTAAAAAAACTTGAAGATGGGACAGGGAGCACCTGACATGAATAACATGATATGACATTGACAATGACATGATAATGACATTGAGATCTAAGACATGAGACCTAAGGCCTGACACCTGAGACCTGAAACCTGAGACAAAAGACAAAAGACATAAGACTTGAGACTTGAGACCTGAGACCATAGAACTGAGACCTGAGACCTGAGACAAGAGACATAAGACTTGAGACATTAGACCTGAGACAAGGTCTCAAATCCCAGGACCCAGGTCTCAGGACTCAAGTTTCATGCCTCTTGTCTTATGTCTCAGGTCTCAAGTCTCAAGTCTCATGGCTTTTGTCTCATGTCTCATGTGTCAGGTCTCAGGTATCATGTCTCCTGTCTCAGGGCTCAAGTTTCATGCCTCTTGTCTCATGTTTCAGGTCTTAAGTCTCAAGGCTCACTCAGACTTTTGTCTCAGGTCTAATCTCATGTCTCGGGTCTCATGTTTCAGGTCTCATGTCTCAAGTGTTTTCCTTTGAAAAGGAATATTTTCTCTCAAATACCGCGTAAATTCCGAAAACTGCGTAAAAAAACGAGTTAATTCCCAAAAACCGCATAAAAAAGAAGGAAATTGATAAAATTTTCAGTGAAATTACTTAGTAATGTAATGTGTACGTATGCAAAATTTGGTAAAAATCTGTCAAGTGGTTTTTGAGATAACGTCCAAAACAGTAGCTAATTGACAAAATGTTTTGGGCGGGATCGAGAAAAATCCAGGAAAATCTCAGTAGGGGACCCCAAAACAGCTGGAAATCAATTATTCGACCAAAGTTAATACGGTCAATCGTTTAAGAAGTCGTAGAGGATCGAACAGTGATTTAAAATTTAAATGAAAGGGAAGATGATTGATTCCATGAAGTTAAGGGATGTGAGATGTTTTATCAAATTTCAACAGGGAAGGTGACGAAAAAGGTAAATTTTTCTGAGTGGTTTGTCCTGCTGACTAATAAACATGACTGACTTCATTTCTACTAGATAGAAAAGCTGCCCACCGGTAAAATAAACAAAATACGGTGGTCAAATCGTGCGCAAAATGTTTGGACCGCAAGCGGGGAGATATGAAAATTTCACGATAGACAGCAAAACGAACACTTTAGCATCGAAACCCGGATCATGAAAGCCCGCTTTGCGTTTGCGAGTCTCCGAAACATCTTGCGCTCACGCCAGATCTCTCTACTAACTAAAATCCGAATCTTCAATTCAAACACCAAATCCGCCAAATTAGCTCAACATTCTCTACTTTAATCCCGTATCGTCAATTGTACTGCGGTTGATAACGATTTATGCCTGGTTGATAGGAGGCAAAATACGTAGGTATACACTTTATCAACCATTCAATTAACTCATTCAACTTTGTATGTATGTATAGCGCATCATAATACATCGCATCAAATCGCGTGCGTAAACGAATGGAGTGTGAAAATTGATGCAAACACACTGGTATGATTTATTTATGAAAGCGCGTACTGGATGCCGGGACTTTCAATAATAATTGTCTTCGCTCACTGAGCCTAACTATATCGAAGTGCGGGAAATGTAGATTCTAATTGCCTGAAGCCGCTTGCCGAATCAGATCTCCGGTGTTACCGGGGCGTGAAGATGTTGACTCGACGTTTGATCGGAAAGAACCAATTGATTTCAATTGAAGCTCGTCACGATACAAGAATATGGTATAGTAACTGTGACGAGTGTTGAATATTTCTCCAAACAAATTTTTAAATAAAATACCTTCTCTTCAATAGTTTGATTTTTTTCCCCATTCGCGATTCTTTAGAACGATAATTATTCGATCGTAATCTGTTCATAGAACTCGGACCGGTCGATTTGCGTTCGCTTTCTATATGAACTGCTTTTCTTCTGCTGAACGCTGATTTTTTTTAAGTTTGTTTTAGTTTACAAAGCCTCGGCGATTTCTCACTCTATCTCGTTCGCTTTCATTAAGTGCGGCCTTTGCCTTTGAAGTTTGTTTTTTGTACCGTATTGACCTAGCATGCACTAATCACTAGAGGCTCATACATTAATGTATTACGGAGATGGTGAAATGAAATCAGATGCGTAGTTGGATTTTTGCTAAGTCTCTTCGAATAAGCTCTAAATATAATGTTTAACAAACTTCCAATTTTTACTTTAAATTTCAGAACAGCTTGATCACTGACAAGTACCAATACTCAACTGTAAGAGGAAAATTTAGTGAATTAAGAAAAACTAGACAAACACCAAATACAACACTGCAATAAGCCGCTACTGACACTAACTTCATTCTAATTAATGGAAAGCTCCACATGTTTAGTCGTTATCGCGTACGCCTGGCCAACGGGTTTCTCCGTCACATTACCGTACATTGTTCAATAGAAGCAAAACCTATCGAGCGCCATCCCAGATCGATACCACATGGCCCTGAACCTAAACCAAACCGCGGGCAGCTAGTTCTAAAACAAGTGCCATCAGAACGCCAGCGTAGCCGATGAGAAAGAAAATGAAAGTGATCTTTCGCAAAAAGTATTGCTTTATAATGATTTTGCTGTTCGGACTGTGGTTCATCTTCTGGGACAACGTGTTCTTGTTCCACGAGCCGAAAATTAAACGCAGCCAGGCGGACGATTTTAATCTGACCACCAGTTTGGCGCTAATTTACAGCCACTGGAACGTGCTGGTGAACCAGCAATCATCATATCATCGTTCTAATCATGCGCTGAACGACACCTTCGGCAGCAGCAACAGTTCGAGCTCTTACCAAAAAAACTACTTCAACGTGGGACTGAGCGATCAAATCGGGGTCAATCGAACTGTTCCGGATACGCGACATGCCAAGTGAGTTTTATTCCAAAAGAAAATCCAGCTCGAAGGACCATATGAACATACGAAGGACTCATTTTTAATAGAATTACAAACTGTCTCTGGTGAGCTCAGTCTAATTATAGCTTTTTTTAGCTGCAAAACCCGCGAATACATTGTTCCGTCCGGCCATACGACATCTGTGATAATCACCTTCCATAACGAGGCAACCTCGACACTGCTACGAACCGTTGCCAGCATTCTGGCCCGTACCCCGGCCGAATTACTAGAGGAAATTATCGTCATAGACGACTGTAGCAACTCCCTGGATCACCAACTAGGTTTCCTTGCAAACATTCCCCTGATCCGGTACCATCGTAACTATGTTCGCGAAGGTAAGTTTCCAATACTATCCTACCAAAGCTTCGATCCAAATCATTCTCCGCAAAAACAAAGGTTTAATACGTTCCAGGAACATTGGTGTAGCGTACGCTCGTGGTGAGTACATCCTGTTCCTGGACAGCCACTGTGAGGTGAACAAAGGCTGGCTGGAACCGCTTCTCGAACGACTGGTACAGGATCCGAGCGTTGTGATCAGTCCAGTAATCGATATCATCGATGCGGATACTTTTGAGTATCGAGCGAACTCGGCCCGTTTGCGAGGAGGGTTCGATTGGAGTTTGCGCTTTCAGTGGCTTCCCATCGGAGAGGAAGAGATGGAACATCGAGGGTATGACGACTCGTTACCCTTCCACAGTCCGGCCATCAGCGGCGGGGTGTTCATTGTATCGAAGGCCCTATTCCAGCAGCTGGGTGGTTTCGATGGCGGTCTGGAGATTTGGGGTGGAGAATCTCTCGAGTTTTCGCTCAAGTCGTGGCTTTGCGGAGCGCATGTAGAAGTTAGCCCCTGCTCACGGATTGGGCACGTCTTCCGGATGAAGCATCCATATAGCTTCCCATTGGGAAGTACCTCGACGTATCTCAGGTAAGAACAAGATTTAAAAGTTGATCGTTATGCAGGGTGTGTTCGTAAAGTTTCAAGGCAGTTTTTAGCCTGAATGAAGTAGTGGTTCACAATGGAGATTTCTGAGTAAAAAATGTTGAATCAGTGGCATCCTAAAGAATATTTTAATTTCTTATAACCAGATAAGTGTATTGTAAAAACTTTATTCAAGGGAATAGCCATCGAAAAGACGAAGAAAGAGTTTTATGCCTTATAGAACCGAAGAAGGTGTGAAACCCACGCCAAACTAGAAGGCAAACAGTAATTCCCTATTTCGGATGCGGCAAAGTGGTGCACATACAGGGTTTGTCCGGAAAGTAATGACACTGATTGTTTTCCGTCCCGACTGAGCATGTGAAAAATTGAGAGTTGAGTCACCGAACTTTGAATAAAACGGTTAATTTTGGCGACACTCCAGGAACGCATTTTATCCCCGTGTTTTTATATGTGTGCTTTCAATCGTAGCAGTCGACTTGTCAGGCAGGCAAACACGGGTCTCGAAGGGAAACATACAAACACGATTCGGATTGTGTTCGTGTGTTTCTCTGGAGGGCGTGTCTTAGAGTATTTCGGGGCACTCATCCAAGGCACGCGTATGGTGTGTTCCTCTCTACCAATTAGATGATGCAAAATCGCCAGAGAGATCGTTACGATCCCTCTGTCGATTTGAGTTACCTCTCTGCCGATCAATGTTTACTGGGGAAGCGTGCGAGAACGGGTGGCTTTTCGGTTGTCTCCTAGCCTAGCAACGGGAGAATCAAGAGAGCCATTTTCGCGCAAAGTTTTTCTGTGAGTGGTGCAAGCCGAAAATGCAAACACCGACAATGTCTCGAAGGTCTTCCAGCACGGTCTTCGTCGCAAACATCTTCCCGGCCCTCCGAAATGGCTTGATGCCAGCGAAACATACCACTTCTTGCTAAAGCAGCATCTTGATAACCGTGCTTAATCATTTCAAACGCCTCCGTTGCAGATTTACCGAGTTTCACACAGAATTTTGAGTATCTCTGGTCTAACGAACGCTGCATTTTCGGCTTGCACCACTAACAGAAACACGTTGCGCGAGAATGGCTCTCCTGATTCTCCCGTGTCGCTAGGAGACAACCGAACCGAAGCCACTCGTTCGATAGCTAGTATCGCCCTCTACCTAATCCAGCCGACACGCGCACGCTTCGAAGTACAGTCGGGGCGGAAAACAATCAGTCCTATTACTTTCCGGACAAACCCTGTATGTACCAAACCATACAAAGTTATAGTCAGAATGGTCAGGCTTTACATTGAAATGGCAAAGTCTTGAACCTATGTGTAAGCTCATGTGGCCTTATTCTGTGCGTTACGCTTCGCTGACTCAAATCACTCGCTTAGCCTGACTCCAGTAGGCATATGCACCAAAAAATAACGGATAAGCTCCGACAGTGATGTTTTCAGCTGGAACGCCTTGTTGCGTCGTACGATGCGATCGTTTGAAGTCATCCAAGACCACGTACCGCGCAGGATCGGCAGGTCTTATCGACTTCCACGAAATTTTTGGAGACATAACACTAGCGTATTCGCCAAGTTTGTAGCGTAGTCCCCGATTTATGGCCAATTTTGTGCGAGGTCACGCATGGTGCTGCACTTTTTGCTGTCATCGTGATCGTTTATGAGTTCAGTTTGGCACCGGTAGTGCACCAGATTTGAACTGAGAGTGGATGGTGGTGAACTTAAGATTCCGTCAGTGTTACGAATGAGCGTGTGAGTGAGTGAAGTAGCGATACACTGCAAATTGCAGTGCCGTCAACGCTTTCACGAATATCTTGAATGCAAAGCTGCAATAGAGGAGGGGTGGGGGTCTGTATAACAGCTTGTTAAGTTTTGTGGAATTTGGATGGGAAATATTGAACGAATGTGTCACGTAGTGGGGACGGTGGTTCGAAAATATTTGGAAACCTACATATATTCAACGAAAAAAATTCTCAAAGTGAAGGAAAATGCAAACTTTTAACGGACGAATGCCTCCTGAGTTTAAATTCCTTATAATACTAAAAAAAAGCTTTTATCTCTAAATGTTGTCCTGAGTTATTATGGACTGATTTTCACACAAAATTCAACTCTGACTGATTTCTGACTGATTCAATTAATACGTATAACCAAATATTTACCCACTTACCTATGCTTATAGTTTTTTTTAACTGTTCACTACAATGCTCGCTCATCGATCCAGGAACACCAAACGTATCGCATCCGTGTGGTTGGATGAGTTCGCGAACTTTTTCTACGAGGCTCGGCCAGAGGCACTGTCGTTGGCCGTCGGTTCCCTGCAGGCGTCCAAAGATCTGAAGCGGCGGCTCAACTGTCGCAAATTTAGCTGGTATCTGCAGAATGTGTTCCACGATCTGCGGCTTCCAAACGAGAACAGTGCCGCCTTCGGCCACCTGCGCCATGGTGAGCGTTGCCTCGATGTTAAGCCACGATACAAACGGACGCGCAAACGGAGCCGTGCGCTGGAACCGGAAGCTACTAGAGAGAGTGATGTATGGCTTGTTGAGTGTAGTCGCGATGATGTGGATGGTGCCAGCAAATGGTCATTAAATACCAAAACCGGGCAGCTTAGTTCGGATTCGGGAGCATGCTTGGGAGTGCTGCAAGAGCTGGTTGTGTTTGAGAAATGCGAAGAACACCCTGGAGAGGACCAAACACAGCAACAGTGGCGAAGAGTGGGGGGAACGCTGGTACATAGTCATAGTGGAAAATGTCTAGAAAATTTGGTTCGAGCTAATGTGGGTGCTACTAATTGTCGCACGGGTGCTCCAAGTCAGTTGTGGAGCTTCTCTGTAGAAATACAGCATATGAAATGATATAGCGGGCTTTCTCATTACGAAAGAAATAGCTCCTATTTGGAGGCTTTATTTTTTCTTAGTATATTGGCTAGGAGAGAGAAAAATATCGTTCATTATATATCGTCTCTTATTAACGCGTCATTGAATTTTCCGTTTTCAAAATGTGACCTTTAACCGCCAAAATCATTTTTACCGGTCTTGCATTTGTGTGAAATAATTTATCCATCCTACACGAAAACCATGAAGAACATTTCCAACTTAACTTAATTGATGACATGGAATAAACTGGCAAGAGATTATTCCTCTTCCGCGCACACAAAGACTAGAAATTCTTACAAGCTATTATTTCCAGTCTGAAACACTTCCGTACCATCACCACGGTTTTTTATAGAACGAAAACAACACCAAAAAGATTTCCAGATTCGCGAAAATTGTTCTTTGTTTGAAATCGTTTTGCTCCTACTTTCCAACGTATTAACCCGCTGTCATATATCTTTTTAGATAGATAAATTTCAGCCAAACTACGACACCAATTATGGGAAATTAAAGGGTACAAAAATTCGCTAGCTCGTGATAATCTCCTTTGTCGAAAATTTGATCCTATTGTAAAGCTGTTCCCATTGAATCGAGTTTGGTAGCTAGTATCGCTGCGACACTTTCAGTAGAACCGTTTGCGGGAATTTTCCTGATGCTTTGGTAGAACATGATTCCAATCACGACCAGCACCACCACTACAGCATGGCCAGCAGGATCAGGAAAAAGATTTTCACGTTTGACATGCCGGACGTTTTCGGATCTTCCCGGTGTTCCCGGGGTGCCTCGAAGGTGGCCGCAGACGGTACGATTTGGCTGCGATCTTCCGACAGCAAAGACGGAGCTTCCAGTTCGTAAAACTTGATCGCAAGCAGGTCGTGATTGTCCGACAGATCACCGGTGTTGGCCGAAACGCCAAAATGATATCCCGTTGGCAGTTTGATTCCGGTCACTTGGAAGCACTGCTTAAGGACGTTTTTGTTTTCTAGATCGGTTGAAACTGCAAAAAAGAAACTTGAGTTGAAGATTCAATGTTTTTTAGATTTTGGTCTATTTAAAGCTTACCCGTGAGAACGTCATTTTCGTAACGTATCGAAATCATCGTGTCGTAGTCGACGTTCCTGAATTTGGCCTCGCAACCTGCCAGCTGAGTGTGGGTTCCATCACGATCGTGATCGTACGACAGGCTTCCGTTATTGACCATAGCACTTATGTACGGGTGCTGATGCTGCAATTTAAATTTTGAAAAAATCGTCAGTGTTCTAATAGCGAAGAAATGTTGCTGCAGTTGCCTACATTATGTGGCCCGTTGTGATTGCTGTAGGTATCCAGGATGATGGCCAATCCCTGGAAGTAATCTTTGCTGCCGAATACAGGACCCGTTTGCAGCCGTTCCTTGGCGTACCAGATGGCGAACCCATCACCGTACAGGTCCTTGCCCTTGCCGTTGCACCTTAAACGTCACGTGAAGTTCCCAGTTGATGGAGGTACATGCCTTGGGAAAAAGAAATGCATATCCATGGATTGAAATCAAGTTATTATGATATAAGTTACTGAGTTATATTGAAGACGAACTGGAGGCGAAATTTCTAGGTATACAGATTTCTAACAACTGTTTTAGTATTACTTTCAGTAGGTTATTGTTTGAGGCAAATTTTAATTCTCGTACAATTAAATTTTAGGAATGACTTAAAATGTATGTATAGGTAAAGCTAGATGAAAACCAGAATGCTTTGGGTAGAAGAAAGCGAAAATGTAAACTAGGGATTTTTGCATTGAAGACAGCTTGAAAGAACTTCAACAGCAATTATCCAACAGAAACCTTACTTTTCGTCAAATTTTTATCTTATAATATTTCATTGCATTTTTCCCCTTTTTCAACATTTGTAAAAAATATAATTAGCTTTAAATGAATGGATCGTACGAAAATATTTTAAATACTAACTAGCGTAGAGCATCTCGAGAATTTATTTTCCATAGCTTATGACCTTCAATGGATGAATATTTTGAATTGATCTAGATGCACAACTGTATTAACCAAACATACAGCAGATAGATAATGACGTGTCTCCTGTTGAATGATCCCGAAACAATGTAATCGTTGTCAATTGTTTGATGAACACTTCATATTCAAGCAAGTTTAACATCGGGCCACTTACCATGTGGTTCCAGATGGCTCCACTCTTCGATTGCAGATCCGGAGTGAGGCGAACGTAGCTGTTCGTGACGAAGGTCGATCCTATGAAGTCCCAGTATGGAATGGTCATTCCGGATCCTAAAAAAATGAACGAAAATAATATTTTTTTTTTTTTCATTTGAAATTTTGACTCGAACAAAGCCTTGGCGTTACACTCACCCTGGTATGGTTTGATGAGCGAGTGCTCTCGTTTCATATAATCGTTAGCTTCGTACTGCTGAAGACTGTCACGGACACCGTAAGTCAACAGGACCAAGGTGCAGATCGCCAGGCTAGCCTTGTTTCCTACAACGTCCTTCGACTGTCAATCGATGCCATTTTACGCTAAGCTGTTATTCCGGTTCGGGGTGTCTTTCTTTCTGCGTATCGGAAACGTTCAAATTAGGTTTAACTATTCCGAAATGTACTGATTCTCTAATCAAAAGTTGGAACTCGTATTTTCTACTAATTGAACCGTAAGAAACTGACGATCGGATAAATGAAAAGAAAACAGCCGTCTTTGAGCTGCTGCTGGCTGTCCGATGATGATGCGGCTTTGACAGTGGCAATTCTGAATCTACATTTGAAAAGGTTGTAAAAGCTTGCTTCTGGCTGCGTGCCTTTCCTTTCGAATAGAGTTAGGCGATATTGATGTTGAAGGATCTGGTGGTACTTTAAACGCCTGAATGGCGACAACTTTTAAAGCGAAGAGTGGAGTCATGAACCCTGAAATCAATTTCGACTTGCTTTTGCGGTTCTTTCTAGCTGTTTTAATGAAATTTAGGTCATGTTTCCAAATTTTCTTATATGGAAAAAATTTTCACTGTCAGATGCCATTATTGGTTGTGCGGTTTTTTTTAGCTGTTTTAGTGAAATATAGATCATTTTAGGTCATGTTTTCAAAATTTCTTATATGAAAAAAAAATCTTCATGGCCAGATCAGTAGAAATTTCTCTACTGTTTTTGCTATGCATTTATTTAAAGCGGTTTCGAACATTCAAAAAGACACAAAAAAATTCGGAAGATTACCTTGCATTTAGAACGCAAGAATGAATTCAACTACATATTCCCAACATTTCATCAATCCTCCTAAGTTTATGCTAACAATTTTTCAATGTAAAATGGTTTCTTGTATTCTTAATTCGATTCAAATTGCTATTTTTTCTTTAATATACAGCATTATTTAATAGGAATATAAATATACCTACTATAAAAAGAACAAAAATTCGTCTAAATTTATAAAATATATATTGATGTATGAAAATCTATCTACTAATGACAAGTTACACTTTTAAACCATAATAAATTATAATCTTTGCTAATTTAAAGCTATAGGATATTGTATGAAAGTATAGTAAGGAACCCTGTAAAGTGTAGAAATAGTGGAGTAATTAGGGACTCTACTTTTGAAGGAAATCGCTAACAAGCTTGTTGAATTCTTCTGCATATCTCAGATGAATGTTGTGCTTCCCTTCCGGAAAAACGTGTAAACTGTAAAGGAAAAAAAAATGGAAAATTTTCTTCAGTTTCATTTGTACGTAAAGTTATCTGAAAGTTGGCGATGCTAAATTTGAATAGCTATTCTATTGATGTTGGTAGAATTTTTACGATATAAAACAGTTAGCCAAATGTTCAATTTAGCTATTCTAATCTACTTTTGGCTAGCCGAAAATGAAAAAAAGGATTTTTTTTTCAATGGACCCGATTGATCTTAACCGATTTATGGATTGGATAAAATATGTAACAAGTGTAACAATGCCCGATGTCCGAGAAATTGGAGAACGGTTGCCATAGACCGATTGATTTAAGTAATTTTGTCCATCAAATTATGTGGTAGGATGGAAAAATTTTGTGAATAAAATGAATAATGAAAATGATATGTAACAATTTGGTAAACCTACTCAGTATCCCTGATGTTGTTCATCAGCATCGGGATATGTTCCGGTATGATCATCGGATCTTTGCTACCATGAAGAATGAATGTGGGTGCCGTAATTTGCTTCAATAGATTGCGGCAAATGTCACCCTTCCTTGGTCCGTTGTAGATTCTCAGCATGCCATCGACCCAGGCGGACCAGATTTTCGGAAATCCGTCAGCGCCGTAGATCTTCTCCATGGGAGCTCTCATACGTGCGGACCAGGTGCTGACATCACGCATTTCTGAAAATAAAATTATCGTTTATTCCATATGGGCGCGACCTGTTGATCATATAGATACATAATCTATGTACTAACTTTCGAACGCTAATGCCTCTTCCTCGGCAATGTAGGCGTTAGAGCCCCAAATAACCAACTTCTCGATCCGTGTTGCGTAAGTGCCGGCCATGATGAGTCCCGTTATTCCACCATCGCTCCAGCCAAGAATCGAAAAATTCCTGAAACCGATTCGCTCCATCAGCTCGCAAGCATCCTGGGCGTCCCGTTCGTAAAAATCCTCCGAAAATTCCTTATCCGGTGGACGAGATTTTCCGTATCCGGGCGGATCCCAAGCGATCACCTTGTAGCGGGGCAGCAGCCCAGGCAGTTGCTCGATCTGTGGCTTGAAATCGCTCCAAGCGGTTCCGAGGGCTCCCGGAAGCAGCAACAATCCTTTCTCGCCCAATCCGGCCTCCACATAGTGAATCGACGTTGAGTTACCTAATTTCACTTGTTTTTCCTGCGGTTCTGGTGCGAGCGATTTCGCAGTACTCATTTTTCGAGTTGAAAAGTGGCCACATCCGGCTACCAGCCGCTGACATCCGCGAGTGCCAAAGCGTATCATGACGACTTATCGTACCTTCAAACGCTCAAGAACTATATCAATTTGGATTCAAATTTTGATTTAACCTCGCCTTGCAAATTTTTTGGTCTATACATAGATGCAATTGTCCCTTTAAAATATGGATAATATTTTTCATTTTCATAAATGCCATAATTTTTATCAGATTTTCCAATTTCATCAAAGCCATTTTTGTCCGAAGCGTTGCGTTCTTTTCCAAGCCGAGATGCGAACCAAGTTGCCGCGTACGGGCGAAATCGGCAGATGAGCGGCAAAGTTGAAATTTTTCATAATCCACTGGCGCCGGAAATCTATTTTTTCGTAATAATTTATGGGCAATATCGCAATATTTAGATATTTAGAATTCTTTCTTTTTTTTTAGATATAGAGTTTGAAGTATTTATATGTTGTTTAGAATTTAGTTTTTTTCGGTAACTTCCATACTATTGCGGATGATATTCCATGTAATGTATGTCGTTTTAAAGCTAAAAGTATAAAAAATGTTTCAGAATCGTTTAGAACCAATTCAATGCTATTTATTTTTTATTTATAAGGAAAACCTTTTAATAGTTGGCAATATTGTTTACATTAAAAAAAGGTAAAACTTTGCTTGTTTTCATTATCCATTAATGAACTTATGGACTTCTGATAAATGTGTACACTCAGAGGAAATCTTATTATAAATTTCATAAGATGCATCTTATGAACCACTTTTTTGCGTCCAAACTAATTTTTCATAAGTCTTATGAAATTCTTTCAATTTTCATACGATGTTCTTATGAAAAATAGAAGAAACGGCATTGTGAAAAAATGATGAACACATTCATTCATAGCATCAGTTTTTTTTTTCATCATCTAACAGTACGAAACAATCGTTAGTTCATATATTCAAAACGAATATTCGAACGTTCTGTTTTGCCTAGCCGATAACTCTTTTTCACATTATTGATGCATTCTGTCGTGACTGACGCACCTTTTATTATCATAAAACTCCACTTTTCTTTCACTGTTCACCTTTCTTTAAGATTCAACTTAAATCACATGACGGAAACAAACAACCCGTGCTTCTCTACAATACTTTGTTAACTGACGACAGCCGATGCTCGGTCGACCCGATTCGATTTCTCTCTCGGAGAAACTTTTCAACCATCGAACGCTCTTCTCCTTGATGATGATGATGTGTGTGAGATGTGATGGATGGATGCTTATTCTCAAAATCTCACCTTTGAACTTTAATAAACTATCTCGTTCAAATTCTCTCGCTGAGCTTTGCATGTTGCCAGTCCACAATTCAACGGTTATAACGAATAGCTCGATTCAGAATTAATTTATATATATATCAAATAATTATAAAACAATTACGCTTTTTATCACTCCAATTCATCTAACGCATAATTTTCATATTTTTCTATTTCACTCCCAATATTCTCTACATTCGCCTCCACCCGTACAGTGGTACTTCTATCGACCAAACAATTCCGTTCATAAACTTCCATTAATTTGAAAGTTTAAAAATATTTATTTTGTACAGGAATCCAATTCATTATATTTCTTAGTGCTTTCAACCTTAATCTATATTTTTAAATTTACTTTTTATTACTCTTTGGACATTTGAGAAAACGATATTTTAAAAATTATTGTTTGATAATTTTATGACTGATCGATCATTTTCCAAATTACTTATAGTTCACTTTTGTGGGATACCATACGAATCTGTAACGGAAGTTAATCGTAACTTTCTCATTATTTCCACTGATCACCACTCAAGTAACACTGTTTGATTTAGAAGAGGCTTCTTATAAAACTTAAACTTGATCTTGTAGTCGGTAATAAAACCAGCTATGTTGCTTGGCAATTAACTCAGAAAACATAAACTACAAAAGCTTCTCTATCAACCTCTAACTTTTCTGCTATTTTTATATATTTGTTTATTTTTATTCTTCAACCTTTACCCATTGTTTTTTTTTATTTCTGTACGCCTATGTTCGTTTTCAAATTTCAGCCTCTCAAACCAAGAACCTTATTTTTTTTTACTATTGACTTGACTTGACTGTTTCATACATTTCTCTGATCTTTACACCATGGCTTATGTCTTGGTCACTAGACACTTTACCTTTGATTTAACTTTGAGTTATACCTTATTTTTAGTTTTACTTTTAAACTAACACTTTACTTCTGACTTATAATTATTTTTTTTTTATTTGAACATTTTTCGCGATCAAACATGATCATTATTTTAATTAATCACATGTTCCCTAGAAGTGATCATATTCAAATTGGTTGTACAACTAAATGTCTAACTAACTAACCCTAACAGAATATTTTTAACTTTGAAAATTGCGAATAAAAATCATTGAGATCTTTACTCACCCATAACATATTAAAAAAAATTTAGTTCTTTCATACTATTTTAAGCTAAAAATAGTTCGATCTTTTTTTTTTAACTACGTCACTAAATGACGCAATTCAAAACATCTCATTCTATCGTCTTCCTAGCTTCTCATGTTCGTATCAGTTCATGTTAGTAGAGGACATTCAATAAATTTATTTTTTTCTTAAATCTTCAAACCTTCTAATGCTTAATTTCCTTGTCTTATAATTTTCAGATCATTACTTTATACTCATTTCATTATCTCTTCCCTTATTTCTTTATTTTATCATTTAATTCTCGTACCTAACCATTTAATGATTCATTACCATACTTCTTATTTTGCAGCTGGCCGATCCTTCATTGGACTTGCCCTTAATTCATCTTTTCAGCAAGCCATCAATTTCACTAGCAGTTTATTATACGTAGAATATATTTTTTTTCTTTTCAACTAGTTCTTTTTTCTAACTTGTCATTTAACTTTTCGCCTTTTTGTGTTTCATTACTTTCCACTACCTATAAAGCTGAAACTTCTGTGTCGTCATACCACGACCTCTTTTTTGTTAAATACGCTTTTTAAATATCATACGAACTTGTTTTGCAGATTGGCTACTAAACTCTATTAGGACTTTTTTTTCTTTTTTTTAAACTTTTGTTATTTACTATCTACACCTCTTTGTGGACTTTCCTCCCATTTTGGTATACATAATTTTTACTTCTTTTATACGTCAATAACTCTTATTTCCTTAATAAAACTTTGTTAACGAATAACGCAGCTTCATGGTCTGTTCTATTATCTTCTTCTCTTTGCAAATTCTTCTTCTATTTATTAATCGTTTTTTGGCTTATAACCTTAGCAAAGTCAATGAATAAAATTCCCTTTTATTTTAAATGTCGTAACTTTGAAAATTGCGAATAAAAATCATTGAGATCTTTACTCACCCATAATATATTCAAAATTTTCAGTTCTTTTATACTTTTTCTAGCTCAAAATAGTTTTATCTTTTTTTTAAAAACTACGTCACTAAATGACGCAATTCAAAATATCTCATTCTCTCGTCTCCTTTTCCTAGCTTCTCATATTTGTATCAGTTCATGTTAGAAGAGATTCAATAAATTTTTTAAATCCTCAAACCTTCTTTCCTATGAATGCTTAACTGTCATCTTATATTCTCTGGTTAAGGTCTCTGTTTCCATTATATTATTACATTTTCATTGTTTTATTTGTCCCAATTTATCTTTAATTTTTTCTTCTTCTCATTTCCTCGTCTTATCATTTTCAGATCATTACTTTATACTCATTTCATTATCTCTTCCCTTATTCCTTTATTTTATCATTTTATTCTCGTACCTAACCATTTAATAATTCATTACCACACTTCTTATTTTACAGCTGGCCCATTCTTCATTGGACTTGCTCTTAATTCATCTTTTCAGCAAGTCATTAATTTCACTAGCAGTTTATTATACGTTAAATAAATTTTTCCTCTTCAACTAATTCTTTTTTTAACTTGTCACATAAATAAAGTTGAAACTTCTTTCTCGTCCTAATGACATCTAGATCTTTACTTTGTCTGATCTCTCCAGTATTTGAATTAATAATTGTTTCATTATTTCTTTCCTTATTTCTTTCTTTCATCATTTAATTTTCTTACCTCATCAAATGAAGATTCATCACCAAACTTCTTATCTTGCAGCTGGCTGATTCCTCTTTAGACTTGCTCTTAATTCATCTTTTCAGCAAGTCATTAATTTCACTAGCAGTTTGTTATACGTAAAAATAATTTTTTCCTCTTTAACTAATTTCCTTTTTTTTTCTTTTTTTTTTTTTTATTGCCTTTTTGCGTTTTGTTTTAAAGTGGAAACTTCTCTCTCGTCCTACCACAACCTATATTTTTGTTAAATACGCTTTTTAACCATCATACCAACTTGTTTTGCAGGATGGCTACTAAACCCAATAAGGTCTTTTTTTTTTAAACTTTTGTTATTTGCTATCTACACCTCTTCGTGGACCTTATCTCCCATTTTTGGTATTCATTATTTTCACTTCTTTTTCACGTTAACCATTTTCATTTCCTTAATAAAATTTCGTCAACGAATAACGCAGCTTCAGGGTCTGTTCTATCATCTTGTTCTCTTTGCATATGTATCTTCTTTTTTTAATCGTTTATATGGCTCATAACCTTAGCAAAGTCAACGAATAAAATAATTTCCCTTTTATTTTAATGTTTTTACTTTACATTATCTTCTCTTTCCATTTTCTTCTCGTCTTTTTTTTAATCGTTTTATTCGCTCTTAACCTTAGCAAAGTCAATCAATAAAACAGTCTTTACCATCGCAATCACTCAACCTATTATCTTCTTCTCGTCTTATCTGTCCAGCTTCTTCAGTTAATTATCTATTCAGGATTTCATCTCTTATGCTTTTTTTTTTTCAACTTTTACCTTTCTGCTTTTTATCTTATAATCTTCACTTTTTTATTACTTTATTGTCCATTTATCATCTTGTTTCTCAAGTAACAACTTCACTTTTTTTTTTATAATTTTATCTTCTTATTGTTTCAGTTTTACCACCTCAATTCTAATCTTTCATACTTCTTATCTTTTCATCTTGTCATTATTTCTTAGTTTTTTTTATCTCTTCTTTTAATTGTAATCTTTTTTTTTCATATTTTCGTCATTCCATCAACTTTACTTATCTTACCCTCTTTGAACATTTTTCCTTTTTTCAATTTATTGAATCCACAATTGACTTTTATTTACCTTAGGTTGACCCGTTGGGGACTTTATTTATCCCAAGGGGCTCTTTTTTAACATTTTTCCAATTTAGTCAACCCACTCGGGACTATCATTCACCCTAATGGGACCCTTTGAGAACTTTATCTACCCCAAGAGACTATTTTCACATTTTTCAATTTATTCAACCCACTAGGGACTGTCATTCACCCTAGTGGGACCCTTTGGGGACTTTATTTACCCCCAAGGGACTATTTTTTACATTTTTTTTCTCAATTCAACCCACTAGGGACTGTCATTCACCCTAGTGGGACCCTTTGGGGACTTTATTTACCCCAAGGGACTATTTTTCACATTTTTTTTTGAATTTATTCAACCCACTAGGGACTGTCATTCACCCTAGTGGGACCTTTTGGGGACTTTATTTACCCCAAGGGACTATTTTCCACATTTTTTTCAATTTATTCAACCCACTAGGGACTGTCATTCACCCTAGTGGGACCCTTTGGGGACTTTATTTACCCCAAGGGACTATATGCTCTTTTTGAAATTAATTACTCCTATTTTAGATTTTTTTTTTTAAATATTTGGTTCATCGCACTCATTAGTTGCACTTTCCTTCAAGATTTAAAAAATTTTTGCCTCGCCTTGAAATGGATACACAAAAATAAAAATTTGCGATACACATATCATCCACACCTCCAACATCTCTCACATTGGAACAGCTAAAATTTTCGGTCGCCATCTTACAAAACATGAACTTTTTCCAGCATCAAACACTCAAGTATAGCACATTTCATTGTTGGAATCTTAGTACGCTTCAGTCAAACATATTCTCTGAACAATACTTACGCGCCTACCGACATGTGCCATTGTCGTGACTGACGCACCTTTTATTATCATAAAACTCCACTTTTCTTTCACTGTTCACCTTTCTTTAAGATTCAACTTAAATCACATGACGGAAACAAACAACCCGTGCTTCTCTACAATACTTTGTTAACTGACGACAGCCGATGCTCGGTCGACCCGATTCGATTTCTCTCTCGGAGAAACTTTTCAACCATCGAACGCTCTTCTCCTTGATGATGATGATGTGTGTGAGATGTGATGGATGGATGCTTATTCTCAAAATCTCACCTTTGAACTTTAATAAACTATCTCGTTCAAATTCTCTCGCTGAGCTTTGCATGTTGCCAGTCCACAATTCAACGGTTATAACGAATAGCTCGATTCAGAATTAATTTATATATATATCAAATAATTATAAAACAATTACGCTTTTTATCACTCCAATTCATCTAACGCATAATTTTCATATTTTTCTATTTCACTCCCAATATTCTCTACACATTCTTCCATTAAATTCGGAAGTCCGGACTTCCGACTTCCGATAAAGAAAAGTGAAGAATTAGAGTTTCGAAAGTCTGTGTTTTGTTGCCAGTTCACCAGCGACGTTTCTAAAACTTATATTAAAATTCACTAAACTGAATCGTTCAAAATTGTTAATTTGTGGAACAAAGTGTTGATTGCAAAGTTCTTCGAAATAATGAATATACTCTACGTTGATTTCTTCTCAAACCAAATCTCTGATGAGGTTTTCTTAGTTTTTTTTTGTATTTTAAAACGTTTTCACTTACTATAGCCCAATCTAGCATTATCGAAAAAAAAATCTGGCTGCTATCATCGCCAAAGCTTAAGCCATCGTCAAAGCTTCAATCGTGAAATATTGCCAAACTTTGAAAGCTTAAAGCGAAGCTTTTCGCCCGAAACCCAAGCTGCCCGAAATCGAGCCGTTGAATTTAGCAGCGTCGCTTCCATTTTCGAACCGTCGAGCGTTCGTCGACAAAACTGCGCGAGTTGGATTTCATTCACGAACAGACAGTGCCAGCGAGAGGACGTACTTTGCGTAACGTCCTCGCCAAAAGAGAAAATAAAAGAATCAAATCAATTTGTGCTTCAAGTGACGGCGTCATCTGTCCAAGAAGTGTTGGTGTAAAGCGTATAAACAGTGAATAGTGCAAGTCTAGCCGTGAATATTTTAACTTTTCATTGAGACTGCAGCAAAACGCCTGCAGCACTGTGAAGTAGGGTAAGTATTCCTAGATTAATAAGCTAGAGGGGCGTAGCGCTAGAGCTGAGCCACCCAGCTTCGGCAGTAACGGCCGCCATGATGCTTTTTCACCACAGCGGTTCTCACGAAACACCCAAAGTACAGCCGCGTAAAAAGTAGGGGAAAATCGATGAAAGGGACTGATAGGGTTTTGGGTGAAGGGTCTGATGGGGTAATTTACGACGCAGGCGTTTAACCGTTAAGCCCGGGCTTTTCTGGCGGTGGTGAAAAGCAAAATGGCGGCTGTTAAACGAAAGTCGTTGAGCGGCGTGGAATTTGAAGGCGGCCATATTAAATTTTCGATGAAAAAATTATGGCATCTGGTTTGTCGAGTAGTTTCTGAATTTTAATAGATTTTTCGAGTTAGCGCAAATCTGATCGATTTTAAACATTATTTGTAAACAAAAGTAATCAGGCTTCCATAAAGCGGGCCATAGACTACACAAATTGGCCTGTATAAATTCGATGATTCCGCGTCGATTGTTTGATCTATGCTCGCCCACACACTATACAAACATATTTCACGCGAACACAAATGATTGCTGTCGAAAACAGCAACAGCAACAAAAAAAACCATCTCCACCCCGGCTGGGAGAATGTTTTGTACAAAATATTTCGATCCCGACCGATTCTACTCCAACCGTTTGGGCGCTCATTCAAGCAGTGCCATACACTATGCAAATCGTGCTCACAGCGACAAAATTTCATCGAATTTCATCGCATTTGTACAAATGTTGTGTAGTCTGTGGCCCGCTTAACGGGTCTGTTATCATATTATCAAATATTGGTTGAAAAGAGGTCAGATAAAAGCTGTCAGTATTAAAACATTTAAACAAGTTAAGATGTCTCTTTTTTCATTGAAATCAGTTATATCAAGATTAAAATACTAACATCCTTTTTCTCGTCAACAGTCACAAAAACGCGCGCGCCACAAGATGGCGGACGACGAGCAATTTTCCTTGTGTTGGAACAATTTCAACACAAATCTCTCGGCTGGATTCCATGAATCCCTCATCCGGGGCGACCTGGTGGACGTAACGTTGGCCGCCGAGGGCCAACTAGTTAAGGCACATAGACTCATCCTTTCAGTATGCTCACCGTATTTCCGGAAGATGTTCACCCAGATGCCGGCCAACCAGCACGCATTCAGTAAGTATCCCACTGCATCCCCAATCGATTCTGTCCCCGGGAAATGAAAAATTGATTTTTCGTATCTGAGCGGCTGCATTTGCGCACTCGCGTTATAATGCTACCCTTCCGCTGTTCATTCCACAATTTCTAACGGTTTTTTTTTTTCTTTCTTTTTCCTTTCCAACAGTCTTTCTGAAGGACGTAAGTCATTCGGCCCTGAAGGATCTCATCCAGTTTATGTACTGCGGGGAGGTAAACGTGAAGCAGGATGCTCTGCCGGCGTTTATCAGTACAGCGGAAGCGCTACAAATTAAAGGACTGACTGAATCGGTAAGTGTTACTTCTTAAAATATTTTTTTTTTTGAATATTCATATTATAGAGATTTTCAGCTTTCAGTTGGTTCATCACTTTTCTAAAGATGAATAAGGTTCATGTTAAAAAAAATGTCAGGCATACATTCTCTCGTTTAACGCAAGGTGTACAACCAACAACAATTTCAATGTTTCAAAGCTCAAACTTCGCAAAGCATCTACTTAAACAAATTGTAACTAAAAGCATTTCCATAAAATACCTAAAAAAAAATACACTAAATTCTTGCGATTCGATCCTGATCTTGACTTATAAAGACGCTAGATCAAAAGAGATTTTGATAAAATTTTGAAAACCATCAATTTGTTTCGAAACTTGTTACTTGGCACTTATTTGTGATATTTTAAAATAAGAATTACACTTTTTATTGCCATCTTCTGAATCGTCAATTTCCAATATTTTCTGCATTACTAGACCCGACAATTTTAAAAACACTTAAAAAATGTTTGTCCTTTGATGTTTGTCAAAAAACATAAAATTGTAATGTACAAACACAAGCAAGACTAAAATGCAAAATAATGCGAGTTAAATGGGTTAAAGAACACAGATACCTATAACAAAATTGACAAACATTTTGTCCTCCTTTTTTGCTTCTAACCTGACAAAGTTGCTAAATCTTTTTTTTTATCTTGCCCACTCTTCAAACCTCCTGAACGTATGTTTCATAATTCAATATTTTTTTTTCTATATCCACAGGGAGAAAGCGCACCCCCACATCAATCACCCGCCAAAGAAACCTCCCATCACATAGTATCGAGTATGGTCAGCATTCCATCGAATGCATCCTCTCCCCGGGCGAAACCCATCCAGAGGACGCGAATCCAGTCGTACAAACCCGACTCGGAGGACGGAAGCGACCACGAGAAGATAGTACAAATCCAAGCCCAATCCACCCCGATCGTCGCAGCAAGCAGTAGCAGTAGTGGCCAAAGTGCAACCATCGTCACCACCCAAGTCACCGCCGCCCCGCAACAGATTCAGATTCTGCAGCAGACAGCTCAGAAAAGAACGATTACGCAACGAGCCTCGATTACCCCGCAAACGACCCAGATCATGAAACGAGCTAAACTGTCCGACCCGTTGGAAGCCACGGAACCGACTCAGATCCAAACGGTGCAAATTGTCAAACAAATCACGCCGACGCCCCAGCCATCGATCAGCTCTGAACCGGAATATGTCGAAATGCCTATCGAAACGATCAACCCTAAGGCAGAACCGGAATATGCTGATGATCCATCGGAAGTCGAGGCTATCGATACGGAACACGAACAGGAACAGGCTCTAGCGGAACACGAAACAGACCATGACCAGGGCGCGGATGATTCTGCAAACTATGTGGAAGACGAAACGTATGGTGACATGAGCAAATATGACGAAACTTACTTTACCGAGGGTGACGATGCTAAGGCCGGGGCCTCTGGATTTGGCACGGAATCATACACGGAGGGAACATCGACAGACCAGGCCGCACAAGGTAGGTGTACATTGACTTGGTACCATTTTGGGCGGGAATCAGTGGCGTTTTGCGGTAGCTGTTGTCGTACTAGCACTTCTAAGGAATTTTTTTTCTCGAAATAATCAGTCGAGAAAGTCTGATCTTTGCCATCCACATAATTTCAAGAGTATTTTTAAGAACAGAACTATTTTTAAACACAGTCAGGGCCTATGTGGAATAGGGGATACTAACACTCAAGTATGAGACCAAAAATCCGAAACAGGAAAAAAGTGGAACAGTGCAATGTTTAAAGTTTTAGTTGTTTTTGAAAGACATCAGTGAATAATTGTTGAAAAAAGTTAGTGATATTGAAGTGTTATTGGAACCAGTCAACGCAAAATGGAAAAAAGCGGATTGCAACAATATCTCAAGGTACGTCACACGATCAGTTTTGATCATTCGTCCTCCCCTAGGCAAAGATCAGAACATTTAGGAGAAACTAATATCGCGATTAGGCAAAACACCTTATAAAACGCACAATCATTCAGGTCACGAAGTCTTGTACAGACAGCCACTGCCAATACTCTTTCCCCCCGGCCATCCCGAAGGTTCCCTCGCGAAAATTGAATTCTTGAATTTTTTTGACCTATTTTCACCGTCCAAATTACTAAAAATTTTCGTATGGGGGCCATTAAGGATCGCCACTTATCCATGTTATAGAAGTAAGTCTATCAGATCACATGTCCCTGTTTATTAAATGCTGTCTTGTTTTCGGTTTGCCTTTCGAAAAACTACGGTTCCCCCGAAGTTTCAATTGTCGCCCTGTCATTGTGGACCAAATTCCGATACAAAGCGGAATTAGGTCAATCATACATTTCTTCAAGCAAAAAACAGGTGTATCACCTGTTTTTTGTGAGTGAATCATTAAAAGTGCTTCCACGGTTTTGATGGTAAGTGTAGTGCGATTTCCAATTAATCGATTTTAGGAGGACCGCAGAAAAAAACAAATAGCAAAAACGCTAATGAAAATGAGATGAACACAAACTATCGACAATATCAAGTCAAAATCAAATCGAAGGTTGATCAGGTGGGTATGAAACTTTTCTATCTATATCTAGTAAATAAGCATTCCCTCAATTTCCCTAAATCGTCGCTGTCCGCCCGAAAAAAGATGGTCTGCTCGCTCGTTACATCTGTCCACCTTGCCTTCCCTCTAATATGCGCTGCAACTGATTTCTAACATTTTGTAAATGTGAAATCTATCTTTTGCATTTATGAATGTAAGACAATCAGCTGCCTAAGCTGGCGCCTTTGCAACTATGTTTAGGTCATCTCCGATAGCAAGCGTCATCGCGCTGCTGTAAAGAGGTGTTTCACTAAACAAATTTGCACATTTGGTTTTCAGTTGTCATCGGAATCAGAGAATTTACACCAAGGTAGGTACGTAACGACAGGAAATGCAGTCTGCATGAAGTCGTCATTGAAATGAAATAACTGAATACTTCAGAGCCTTATTGGCCCGTTTAAAGGTTTTCAATAATACAATTCGGAGTGTACAACATGTGTGAACCAAAACCTAAACGAGAGCAAATCACTCGGAATCAAATTCCATAATTTGAGTTTGATTTTTATTTAAACTTTCTACCAACGAACGAAAGTTTATGTTTTCCAAAAACAAAATTTATCGAAAAGTGTGAACCGAAACCTAGAGGAGAACAAATCTCGGAACAAAATTCCATATTTTAAGTCTTGATCTTGATTTAAACTTTCTTTTCAGTCGAACAAAAGTTCACGTTTTTCTTTAAAAATTAAAAATTTCGCTTATTTTTAGCGTAATGATAAATTTTTTATTTGTTGTATATTCTCGCAACAAAGTGCGAAATTGTTCAACCAAATCTCGTACAAATTGCAGTGGTATATTTGTCTCTTTAGATAAAACTTGAAATTAAAACGGAATAGCTGCATTTCCTGTCGGAATATATTATTTTCACTAAGTATGCAATACAACAATTTCATGCAGAAGCGCATTTCATTTGTTTTAGGGACATCCCCACGTCTCGGTGTTGTCGAAAGTTTCGGATGCTAGGAAGTTTTTCAAATAACATTTTTCATAGTTCTATGTTAAACTGAATTAGGAAATAAACATTGCTTCGTGTTTTGTTTCATAAAATATGACATCCCTGAATCTTGTTTTTAAAATATTCATGAATCTATAATCAGTTTTGAGATAGGAGTGTTTTGAGGTTAGGCAATTCAGTAATAATTCCCAACTAGAATTATTCCCTATTAATATATAAAAATAGTTCATACAATTCGGTTCGGTATCGCATGCAAGAGCTTTTATTTGTAAATCATTGAAACGGCAATTTCCAAACGAAGAACTTACTGCTAAGCTGGATCTGTTAGGATATTAGATTAATTATTTGCCTCAACTGGAAGAAATTGGTTCAAATGAAATAAAATAATCGTTGGATTTCCAGGACTCAAGAATAAAAACAGCCAAATAAAATCCAATTTATTCCCATTGATCAACGGAATAAGAATTTCATTGGTAGTTAATGTTTTTTAGTCGAACGGCATTGAATAAATTCCATTCACTGATGCACATACGCTGCATCAAAAACACGTGTGAAAATATTAATTAAATGAATTGAATAATGAAGACATGGAAAATGAAGCCGCCGATTGTCGGGTTAGATTGATTTGACTATTAATATCTCTCACCTGTGTAGCTCCGAACATATTTTGTAATTCTTTTCATTTGTTCTGCTTTATTTTCACCGAGGCTTATCATTATCAACATTAACACTTAAACCAGTCCCCTGGATAAACGGAGAATCATCATCAATGATCAAACAAATTTTGCAGCCGATGATTGAATTTGTAGTCATTTGTTGCAGTTTGTTAGAGAGAATTAGAAGGTTTAAGTTAAAATGAGAGAAACCGGTGCTCAGAGCGAGTGAAAATGTGCCGTTGTTTTTTGTTTTTTTTTCTGGGATTTTAACGCTTTCGCGTTATTCATCCCTTTCATGAAAATGTGCCAATTGTTGCAACTTGTTAAGCAGTTGTTGAATTTTGATCATTACCATTCCAAATGCAAAGAATTCTCTCCCCACTGCAATCCCTCGCTTAAACCGGTCCAGTCACCCGCGTTGCGGGCTAGGTGTAATGCAAAATTTTGCTCGAAATAAAAAATTGCATAAATAAAGGCGAATTTAGATACCATGCACCCCTGTGTATCGCCTGCATTTATGCAGCTAATGTATTCAAAATTCAGCCCGGCCTGCAATAAATAGGTAACACAGTTAATATCCTCTTTATCGAAGCAATTGGTTAAATTGAATTAGTCAAATAATTTTAATCCAAGCTAAGTTTAATGCTCTCATCTAACGAATATTCATAACAAAACGTGCAATTCAGTACCTTTTTAGTACAGTACAAATCGAGCGTTTTTGAAAATCGGTACACCTCGTGCCCCTGAATGTTTCCCGACGAAGATAGTACGTTTTGGATGTTACATATTTGCCTAGTGAATGAATGGCTCATGTTTTTACTAGATCGTTTAAATTCAAATGAACACTTACTCAGTTTCAAACGGTTTTGATTTAATTTTAATTTTTTTTAAGAGGATGTTGCGTGTGTAACAAAAAAATATGAACAATTTTTTAATTTCAAATGACAATGAAATTTTTTTTTTTTTAATTGGTTAGCTTTCAATACTCATGTATTATAGTTTTACAGTAATTTATCTGTTCTATTAGTAAAATGCATAGATTTCAACATATTTCTTATTTTATTAGTATTTTTAAAACAACAGTTCAAAATCAGAAGAATTCAAAATTTTGTAGGTATTCTAGAACTCAGATTTAAAAATACATTTTAAAATTACGAATACTAAAATCGGATTTAGGGAAACATGAATTGTTGACAAAGTTTATAAAAACAAATGTGTAAAAAAAATAAAATTTCGATTTTCTGAGTTTCCTTTGGGTCTCCCCTTCGGTAATTTTTGAAATTTTAACCTTCTTTTGCGGTTAGGGGCTATATGACCCCAACTGTACTTTCTCGACGCGATATCTCAGGAACAGTTAAAGCTAGTTACATGAAATTATCTGACTTTTCCTACAATGAGAAGTTTTGCAATTTCTCATTTTTAGATTTTTTTTAATAGGGTTACCAGAGTCACCCAGCATAAAAAAGGACAATTAACGGTTGGGGTCACAGACTCGGGTAGACCAAAACGGTTATAAAATCAAAACTATTGAACCGATTTTTACAGACTACAATTTTGAAATCGTCCAAGTGTCTGCTATCAGATGCTTCTTTAGAAGTTTTGAAGTGCTTGGTTTTACAGACCACAGCTGGTTATTTGAAAAGTTCATTTTTTTTCAACTATTTTTTATGAGGATCAAGTAAATTTTATGAAAAAAATTGTCGATCTGTTCAATTACATTCAGTTTCAACCGATAGTGATGAAGAGACTGATAGGGTAACCAATTCTAGTATTATCATAGAATTTCAACATACTGAGGGCCAAATCTCAGGTATATTGACTTATACTTTATGTTTTTTGTTACCCTGAGAATATCTACTCTGAAATGTGAAATTTATTTTTAAATAATATTATAAGAACTCAAATACAACACTTGAATTGAGTAAAAAAATTATATCTCCACATTTCATCAATTTCCGGTTGATATATGGCTCTGCGCATTTCTGGAATCTCTCGTTCGTTCTTCGGGTTTCTTAATGTGATGAAAATATCACAAAAAAAAATTAAATTTAGTCAGTTTACATA